>NC_056731.1:1486172184-1486249684 GCF_019279795.1 Protopterus annectens | reverse complement strand
GTGGTGCTGTGTCTGCAGATGAATAACACACTCCCTGCACTGTCCAATTGTATTATAGCAATGTAATTTAATTTTTTTTTTTTTTACAAAGCACGTTTGCAGAGCACAGCAGTGCTAAGTGGTGCCAAGATACCTGTCAGACATCTAGAAATTGAAACCGGATATATTTAATTATTTATGTAAAGGTCAAATTTAAGCATAGCCGAGTGGGTATGCACAGCATGGCGTGGTGATCAGCAGTGCTTAAAGGTAGCTCAGAAGTATATGTAAAGGTATAACGAAATTCCTCATATCCATGTAGCTAAATGGGTAGAGTCGCAGTCTCATGTGTAGTATAGGGTTTGAATACATGGAAAGGCAAGTTAGCATTTTTGTTCAAAATAGAAATTATGCAAATTATTTTTAAATACTGGCCTGCTGCACCCAGCTAAGCTCTACTAAGACCTGCTTAGACCTGCTAAGCACTGCATGAACAAAATAATGGCTGATAATGTTTATGCACTGCTTTGCACCGCTTGGCTTGTTTGGACACTGCTAAGCACTGCCAAGCTTTCAGTGTATTCTAGTTTTCACACTGCTTACCTCAGCCATTCTGGTTTGTACAGTGCTAAGTGATGTGCTCCATTTTTAAATATTGCCCAATGGCATGTAAGGGTGGGAAAACAGGCTATAATAAGCCCAATAGGCAGGAATACAGCATAATCCATTGAGTTCATTCTGTGAAGGATATAGTGGCAGGAATTGGAGAGCTTCACACTTTCGGGCACAGCGTTGAGGCATTCAGGAGTCCAGGGTCATAATCATACTCCTTGTCAAAAGCCATGATGACCAGCTGATGCAGGGAGCTTACCAGGGTTAAGAGTGCAAGGTGGAGGCCTGGTACCGGCTGGCAAGAGACCTCACCAGTGCAACTGGTATCACCTGCCCAGGTGAGCAGCGTTGTCACCACCATGACAACTTTAAAAGATGGAAGGGGGCTCTCTTGGAAACCTGGATCCAAGAATTCTGAGCAGGGAATGTTCCACATGTATGTAAGCAGTTTTACCTGTGTTTCACCCATATCTAATCTTGAATGTCTGCTAAACTGGCATTCATAATAGTGTGCTTCTCTCCCAACAGCTGCAGAGGGAAGGGCTTACAACATCAAGGTGCATGCTGGGTGCTTGTCTACGTTGTACTTTGAGTATGGTGAATACAGATGTATTTTGCTATCTATAGTCAAATAAGCAAGAAAGAGTAAAGCATTAATTGTGATTAGGTATATACAGTAAAGATTGTATTGTGATGAATGTGGACTTACACCTGTACTGCAAGAAGTGCATACTGTCAACTGTAGTGCCATAAGCCAGGAAGACTAAAGCATTAACTGTAATAAAGTATATGCAATAAAGTTTGTAGTGCAATAACTGTGAAATTGCAGCTGTATTGCAACAACTGCATAATGGCAACTGCTGTGCAATAAAAATTTGAAACTATGCCAGTAACTGATCGAAGGCATCTCTCATGATGTCTGTTGTGCAATGACTGTGGCAGTGTTGCTGTTTTGTAAGAAATCAATTATGACAACTTTTCAGCAATGAAAAAATGAAATAATAGCAGTACCTGCATGAAGGTATATCTAATAATGTGTGTTATGCAATATGTGTGGAAGTAGGGCTGTTTTGCAAGAAATCAATTATTACAACTCTTCTGCAATAAAAACACAAAATAATAACAGTATGTACATGAAGATATATCTAATAAAGTCTGTTGTGCAATAAGTGTAGGTCCAGAGTTGTTTTGTAAGAAATGAATTATGACAATTGGTTTGCAACAACTCATAGACCAATAACAATAACACCAAGGTAAATTGTGTACATCAGGATTATCTTGTTTTCACCATTGCATGTCAGCTACAAGCGTTCAGGCTGTGAGGTATGGTGCTGCAGTCAGGTATAACAGTGTACTAGTTGTAGACAGCAAATAATAACCCATAATCAGATATTGTTTGCTGACTTCACAGATATTTCAACACACTAACAAAGCATTGTGTACACCTGCATTCTATGTAGTAATGTGTAGCTTTCCTAGAATCTCTGTCATGCTTGAATGTCATGCATCTGTGTTCAGCTGTCACTGCAGTTAAGTATTAAACTGCACCACTATTACCAAGTCATAATTTGGTGCTAGGTGAGCTCTAGGCAAATATCAGTCAGTCAGCAATGAGCAGTAACTTAGTAGCTCAGTTTGCTAAATGCTCTTTATTAAGTTCATTTTTGCCACACACAGACCAGGTTTTGAATCCAGTGCTATATAGATCTAAATATTTCAGTATTAGTCACGTAATATTTACAGATATTCTGTCCACAGGAACTACAAGTAAATGGGTAAGGTAGCTCATATTATGAGTAAATTATTGTGTGTTTAGATGTCACAGACTGTTACAATCTTTATGAGGAATGTGAAAATACAGCACAAAATAAAGGAAATACTTATAATAATAATAAAATAAAATATAAGAACTAAAATGTGGACACTTTGGAATGGATGCATGCCTTTAGTGTCTGTTAAAGGGTGGTGCAGTCAAGTAATACATTTTACGCAGATGTCCTCTGAAGTCACTGCTATTGGGTTCTAATCCCATTCCTGCCAAGCAAGGCATGATAGTTGTTTACTGTATGTACTGCACACACACATGTCTCTCAAGTATCATGCAGTCATGAAATGTAATTATTGTGGTTAATCCCTCTGTCACAGACAAATCATTGACATGATTATGTAAATAACAAAGTAACACATCAGCCCACAGTACACCTTGGTAGTTATATAGGGCCACCTCATTTGCAAGTGTTCTATGTAGTTGTGTACCTGCAGTTTTTATTGCTTGGCTCATACTGTCCCATGCGGATAGCTTGAGAAGTATATGCATGCTACAGCAGCTATAGGGTACTTTTACAGATAAAGAAAGGACAGACCTGTGGAGTAGATAGCAGTGCTATTATCAACTATATAGCCTAAAATGGTATTAATGGACTGCATTTTTCTCCCTCTCTCCAACCCTTATCTTAATATATTTATTATTGTTATTCATTGGTTATGGTTTACAATTAACATATGTTGTTCCATAAACTTTATTTTGGGGCATGTGTTTTTATTATTGTTATGTATTACAACAGTTGCATACTAACATAGCTTGTTGAATTACCTGTTCTGTTGGCCTTATGCCATAACTGTTACTGGCATGCTGTTAATATACTGACTGTTGTGTTATTTATTGTTGTGTTTCACATAATATGCATTGAAATTTAATAGGGTTATTTCCGATGTTCTGGCATGCTGTTATTACTAACAATGGTTTTGCTCATAACTAACCTATATGTATTGCTTTACCTCCATAACCACAGCATGTCAGGGTAGGCTGGGTCCTGCTGATCTGCCTAACCTACCTCAACTGGCTGTGGCAATGTGTCCTAGTATGTCTGGGATCCAAGCCAGTGGTGACCATCCACTGTACCTGCACCACCTTCAGGTGGAACCACCTCAGGGGACGGGGCCCACCCCCCCGGAAGCAATGGCAAGGAGGTTGTAGTCACCCAGGATCACCTACTGGCCATGGTGTGCAGGATTGCTCATAGGAGCTATGAACATCATCTGTGCCAGATTGAGGGCAGACTGGACAACCTGGTAGGGCCAGCTGGCTCTGGCACCCAGCCTCCAGCACAGTCACCTTCGGGGCAGTGAATGAGCAGTGTTAACTACTCATGGGTGTCAGTTATGCTGCTGCCATCTGGAGGCACATGCATCTTGGATTCCACAGCACCTTCCCCATCCTAGGTGTTCACTGCCCTCATGTGTCACACACCTTCCCTGTCTGCTGCCTTGTCTGTCTTGCCTGTATGCAGTTGCATTCTTTCCTACTCAACTTATCTCCCCACATGTATCTTTATCCCTTCCTCAACATTCCACTCCCTCCTTATAAAAAAATGGGCTCCTGTCCCACAAAAAAAAATTGCCCCATACGTAGCTCTCTATTTTGCATACTTGTCCACTGAACACAACTAATTTGATCCAATTGGCTTGTCAACACATTTATGTTGTCCTCACCCCTCTCTCTGGGGTTTGAGAGTTTAAATTCATCCACAAAATCTGGCAAAATGCACATCTGTTGCTGTACAAGAAATGGAAAGCTATGGTTCTTTCCTACACCCTTCCTGCATATCCCCACCTGCCTTTCATTGTGTTTTCCCCCCTGCTTAACCCATTTTACCACTGTCCGATCACCCCCTTTTTCTTTTCTTTATAATTTTTTAGCTTGGGTTTATTTATTTATTTATTTATTTATTTATTTATTTATTTATTTATTGTCATTTGTTAACCGGGTTAGTCCAACTGGGTTTTTGGCCCATTTTCAGTGGAGACCCAAGGAGAAAAGCTCCAGAAAATTTGCATAATAGTACATTGATTGTATGCAGAAGTATAGTAATAACATAATTGAGGGATTTACACAGCTGTTAAGAATAACAAAGTTGAGTGCAAGCAATAACAAAGTTGAGTATAGAAGAGAACAATTACAAAGTTGTTAATACATAAAATACATACATGAGGTTCTATAATCAATTTTTTTTCTTTTTTTTCAGAATGGTGTGCAGCAAAGTGTGAGACAGGAAAGGGAGACTAGGTGGGTTTATGACAAGAGCAAGTCTTGGAGTTAAGAAGAAACTGGGTGTAGTGGGTAATGGATCGTAGGCTAAGGGGGAGTTTGTTCCAGGCATTGGTGACAGTATGTTTATAGAGTATTTTCCCAATAGATTTGTTTGGTTGATATATGTCTAGTAGCTGTTGGTTTGATGTACGGAAGGTCTGGGGTGGAGTATAGGTGGAGACTAAGGGTGAGACCGATGGACAGAAAGAGGGTTTGTAGAAAATAGAGTGTAGTATTTGAAATTGAGATAGAAGCAGTTGTTGGGTGAGTTCTAGCCATTGGAGAGAGTTTAATGCAATACAATGGTGTATGTTGTATGGTGATTTGGTGATGAATCTAGCTATTTTGTGATAGGTTTGTTGTAGTTTATTCAGGGTGGTGACTTGTATGTTGGTGAGAATAGGGGCAGCGTACAGGAGGGAGGGGAAAAGTGGTGCCTGTCCAAGTGTTAGTCTAACCTCTGGGGTGAGAAATTTTTTGTTTCAATAAAGTAGACCAAGTTTTTTATGTGTTTTCTTTCTGCATTGGAGTAAGTGGATGCTGAATTGCAGTTTGTCATCTGCTATGACTCCAAGTAGTTTTGTACTGGTATCAGGTTGAATAGTTGTGTTGTTAGAGGATGTGATGACAAATGATTTATGATGGGGAAGAGATCAGGGAAGGAAGACCAGGAACTTAATCTTTTTGGGGTTTAGAATCAATTGGTTGTCAGATAGCCATTGCTCAGTGGAAAGGAAGGCTTGTTGTGTTAAGGTATGGAGCTTGGAGATGTTGTTGGAGATAGATATAAGTGTGGAGTCATCAGCATATTGTATGAGGGAAGACTCTTTGCAGGAGGTAGATAGGTCACTGGTGAATACATTAAACAGGAGAGGACCTAAGATGGAGCCTTGGGGTACACCAGTGAGGTTATGAAGGAAGTGGGAGATGGATGAGAGCCATCTGATGGATTGTTGTCTTCCGGTTAGGTAGCTAGTGAACCATGCTAGGGAGGCTGTAGATAGGTGTAGGTTTGAGAATTTGGATAGTAGTAAAGGATGAGAAACAGTATCAAAAGCCTTTGAGAGGTCAAGGAAAAGACAAGAGACAAGCTTATTGTTATCCATTGCCTCTGCAATAGTGAGAGTGAAGGAAAGGAGGGCAGTGGTAGTACTGCTGTGACTGGGATGGAATCCATGATGGGTGGGGGTGAGTAATTTATGTTTGATAAGGTGGTTAAGAAGCTGTGTGTGAATACATTTTTCTAGTATCTTGGGGGGGGGCGTAGAATGGCAATGGGTCGGTAGTTTGCATGGTCAGTTGATTTCCCTCCTTTGTGTAATGGTATAGTGAAGGAAGATTTTCACAGAGTAGGAACAGTTAATACAAGAATTGATCTGTTTATTTGTACAGAGACAGGGTAGGCAATAGGGTCATCAGCAAGTTTAAGGATGGTAGGTGGTAGTTTTTCTGTGGAGTCAGAACAGGGTTTGAGTTTAAGAAGTAAAGATTTAATATAAGAGGTAGAAAAGGGTTGAAAGGAGAACTGAGTTTAGGTTTGAGTGTTGGGTGCTGTAGGTTGTGAAGTTAAGTTTGGTTTAGTGGGTATGAGATTTTGGATGGTATCAATAAAATGTTTGTTTAGGAGGGTAGCGGTTTCTTCAGGAGATGAGTCTGGGTATGGGGAGAGGTTAGAAGGTCTGCCTGGATAGAGGATTTTGTTCAGTGTAGACCAGTATTTATGAGGGTTAGATGAGTTACTTAGCTGTGCAGAGGTGTAGTAGGATTTTTTATCAAAAAGCACCGTGCCCAACTGCACAGATCCAATTAAATGAGTTTTATTGTGCCTTAATGATATGTGTTTCTTACAGTGTTAGGCACATGTACAAAATTGCCACCCATGCCACTGTTCAAACCCAGTCCCCTGTCAACTACAGCCTACTACAATAACCCACTACGCCACACAGATCTTAATTAAAACAGGTATTTCCAGCAATACATACTGATTGCCCCTGACAGACTGAAATCAAACCTAATGTGAAACATGGGAGTGTACCTGGGACTCTGATGCAAAAATACCTTAGCAGACAGCCAAATAAATAATAATGGCAGTACATGAGGCCTGGGATAGCAGGTAAATGTTCCCTTTTACCTACAACATCTTTAAACACACCTGCTAAGGCATCAATGGCACAGTACATATGTTCAATTGGGACCTTGCTGCAGAATAACTGCCTTTGAAAGCCATGCACATACTGATGAATGCAGACAATGTGTGTCACAGCTTGTATGTCTACACATATATCTGGCAGCTGCACTAGCTCCAGCACTGACTCAGTAGCTCATTCTGTTAAATGCCTTGAATACTGAGCATTTTGCTACACACAGTCCTGGATTCAAATCCAGTGTGTTTCACTTCAATTACGTTGTTGTGAAGACAGCAAGTAATGACTGAGTCATGAAATTTTAATCTCCATAGGTTAATGCTACTGAATTATCTGCTATCCAGTTTTGCAAGTCAAAGGCCTGCAGGTAGAGACACACTGCACATATTTGTACAGCCTAACTATATGTCACCTACTACTCTGCTATTGGCACTGTTGCATAACATATGTACCTTAATCACATGCCTCAGTTGGACTGTAGAGGGTACCTTTACCCTGGCTCTGCTGTAATAACAGGGCTGACAATGCTACCACAGTTACACATACAGCTTGCTGGCCTCCAAACTGTTCACACTCCCCCCTATGTGTCCTAGGCTGCAGCTGCTGAGAATACACAGCTGTCTGTTAAGGTAGCTGCTATGGATCAACCATACTTCCCAACCTCCTATAACAGGGGATTTGGGCACAACCATGCATAAAGGGGGTGCAAAGGCCCAGAGATTGGTACATGTTTCATGGTTTGTCCCTACAAAGATAGTAAGTTGATAGAATACCAGCTACTACATTAAGAAAAGAAAAAAACGTTGCTGGAAACTGCTGATATAAAACCTGGAATTTATTGACAACACAAAACAGCTCGTAGTTAGCGCTTTCGGGCCAAAACCCTTCTTCAGACTAAAAAACAAACAAGTACAAACATATTTAAAATACTCATCACCCAACCAGGTTTCAATAAAAAGCCCGCCTTTTCTTAAGGGCTGGCTTAAGGGGTACTGCTTCATTTAATCCTGGAAACCTGTGTGCAGCTAACTCAAGAATCCATTTGGATTCCACCCATTCAGTTGTTTGCTTAATATCTCCACCTCTATTATTCAAAACAACATTTTGTATAACCCTAAAACTGAATTGATGTGTAGGGTGGTTCTGTATGTGTCTGTATAAGGCATTATGTTCATCTGAATTTCTGATTGATGACATATGCTGTAAAACTCTGACTTTAAGCATGTTGTTGGTCTTACCCACATAATAACCCGAACAGGAGTTACAGTTTGCCAAATATACTACATCTGTTGTCCTACATGTGGCTCTCCCTTTTAACTGGAATCTCCTAACACTTACAGGATGGATAAAGACCACATCTCTATTGATGTGGTCACAAGCCTTACAGTGACCACAGGGTACCGTGCCCTTTGTTATTGGCAGAGCTTTTGTAGTATTGACTACCCTCTCTCTGCATAACATGTCCTTTAGATTTCTGTTCCTCCTATAACCAAATTGTGGGTAACTACCTACAATGTACCTTAAACAATCATCACTGGTTATAATATTCCAATTTTGATTGATTATGTCACAAACGCCCTTTACATTACTTCCATAAGTTAACATAAATTTCTGTCTTGTTTGTGTACACCCAGCTGATGTGTCTTTTCTCTCATTCAACCTAGACATGTTGATCCAGGGTTTATATTTATTCCTTCTATGTGCTATACCTTTCTTCACTACCCCTTCTATCAGGCCCTCACTATAACCCCTTTCATGAAAATTCTTTCTTAACTTTGTTAACTCATTACTGAATTGGTCATCCTCCATACTTAACCTAGAGGTCCTACTGACCTGACCTTGTACTATGTTGGGGAATGTGAATCGGGGGTGCATACTATCATATGATAGCAAGGTGTTCTTCCAGCACTCCTTCCTAAACAGCTCAGAACTGAAACCATGCTCAGTGAGTCTAACCCTGACATCCAAGAAATCTATGGAGTCTGTGGAACTGTTGACACTAAACTTCCAAAATGATGTTGTAGAGTGAAGAAATTCTATAAAATGTGTTAACTGTGTACTACTTCCTCTCCATGAGATAAAAATATCATCCACAAAACGTAAATATACTCCTATGTACTTATTCCATTCCTCATTCCCCAGTATGTGTTGTTTTTCCCAATGTGATAGAACTAGATTCGCATAGGTATTTGCACAGGGGGTGCCCATAGCTACCCCCTGTGCTTGTCTGTATGTGGAATTAATACCTATGAAGACATATCCAAAGCCAATGTAAGTAAATCCTTTATAAGGTCAAGTTGCATTCCATTGGCCCCCATGGTTCTAAGTAGTTCCACTACAGCTGTTATGCCGTAGTGGTTCCCTATAACTGTAAACAAGCTTTGGACATCTAATGTTACCATTATTGTTCCTTCTAAAGATGTATTCCTGTTCAAATCCCCCAAAACTGTTAGGAAATGTGCTGTATCCTTTAGTATATTCTCTAATTTATCTACAAATGGTCTTAATGTAACTTCTAACCAAACTGAGATATTTTCAGTTACCCACCCTCTTCCTGACACTATGGGTCTAAGAGGGGGGTCTGTGGATGATTTGTGTACCTTTGGGAGGGCCTTGAACACAGGTATAACCGGTTTGTCTATCATGAGAAAATCAAACAAATCCTGTTCTATGTACTGATTAGTGTACAGCCAGTGTAGTCTTTTGTGTACTTTATCTATCACCCTTTTCACCTCTACTGGGTTCAATAACACATAAACTTCTCCTTCAGAAAGCAATTCCTTCATCTTTAAATTGTACCAATCTGTGTCCAATAACACTACCGCCCCTCCCTTATCAGCCATTTTTATTGTTAGATCCAAGTTATTACTCAGATCATCCAAAGCCCTTCTCTGTTTTTCATTTAAATTATAGTACTTCTCATTACATCTCTTCTGAAAATAGGCTGTTAAATCACTTTCACATTTGTTTATGAATAAACTTAATGCTGGCGATAAGGGAGGAATGTAGCAACTAGGCTTATGTGGGCATTTGTCCATGGGACCATTATTGCCAAAAAACTTTCTCAACATGACATTTCGACAGAAAAACATAATGTCCATTACTACATCACTAAAAACACAGGTTCTACTCGGCACAAATGTTAGCCCCTTATTCAAAACCTCCAGTTGTTCTTTGCTTAAAACATATTTTGATAGATTAAAAACAGTACCATAGTCCAGAGAATGAGTCAGTCCAAAGTTCTCCTCTTCTTGTTGAGGTCTCTGTCGTCGCTCAATGACCTCTTCCAAGAGCCTCTCTTCTTCACATTCACTGGTAATGACCCCAAAAAATGCTGTTGGCCCATCTTCACTTTAGGACGGGCCCCTGTTGCTAAACCACTCAGGCTCAACACACTATCCTGTCTCATAACAGATGTACCTTCTTGTGGTGACATCTCCTCACCCACAAGAACGCTGTTATTTTCTTCTCGCAAAACTTGAGTTCCTAATGTACTCACATTAGGTTCTTCCTGTATGGTATGAGCAGTTGTATCTCTACCCTCTCCATCGCTCATAACAGGATTTAAGATAACTTTCTCTAGAGCTGCAATGTACGAAGGCTTTTCCTTCTCAGTCGGGACTGTAGCTGGTAATGCTGGCGTCTCTTCCACTGACGTCACTACTTCGCGTCATTCCTCCTTGTCACGCCTCCCTTCACTGAATCTGGATTGTCCCCGTGCTGTTGTTTCTGCTGGCAGAGGTTTATACTTCGGCCAGATAAAGATATTCCCTTCAGTGAAATCTTTGAAATCTCTCCGCAACTTGCCCATTTTCTGGGTGCGGAGCTTGTTGTCATTTCCATTAAGTGTATCATTCAGTTGTTTAAGGCGTGCTAAATGCTGTTCATCTCGAAAGTCTTTTACTAGCCTCTGCTGCAGACCAATAACTTCTTTTTTCAGTGTATCTACCTCTGGTGCAAAATAGCTATTGAGAAGCTCCATATATTGATAACTAGTTCTTAGGTTAATCTCTTGCCACTTCGCTAGCAAATCGGGATATCTATCCCCTTGGGTTGGCATGCACAACACACGCATCCCCCGTGGCACAACTCCATAACATAAGCATGCTTCCATATGATATGCTTGCCACTGCAGCTGTTGGAGCCTCAATACTTTGTAATTGAGGTCCCGTATCAAATCTTCAAAAGTTTTATCTGTAGCCAAAGGTATTACATTTCTTTCAGTTCTTTCTCTATGCACTGCCAAACCCAAATTGAGCAGGGGGTTTTCCTGTTTCAACAACCTCTCAGTACACCAACCTCCTGTTAGCCTTCGGGCTTCACCCTGTTCCAACAGAGTATTCATGACCCCTGTTATAGGAGATCTTTCCACAGCATGCATAGCACTAGAAAGCCAACTGACAATAGTCCAAATAGAAAGAAAAAGCTCGTGCTATGCTTAATCCCAGCAACAGTCACAAAGTATATCCACAAAGAAAAGAAAAAACGTTGCTGGAAACTGCTGATATAAAACCTGGAATTTATTGACAACGCAAAACAGCTCGTAGTTAGCGCTTTTGGGCCAAAACCCTTCTTCAGACTAAAAAACAAACAAGTACAAACATATTTAAAATACTCATCACCCAACCAGGTTTCAATAAAAAGCCCGCCTTTTCTTAAGGGCTGGCTTAAGGGGCACTGCTTCATTTAATCCTGGAAACCTGTGTGCAGCTAACTCAAGAATCCATTTGGATTCCACCCATTCAGTTGTTTGCTTAATATCTCCACCTCTATTATTCAAAACAACATTTTGTATAACCCTAAAACTGAATTGATGTGTAGGGTGGTTCTGTATGTGTCTGTATAAGGCATTATGTTCATCTGAATTTCTGATTGATGACATATGCTATAAAACTCTGACTTTAAGCATGTTGTTGGTCTTACCCACATAATAACCCAAACAGGAGTTACAGTTTGCCAAATATACTACATCTGTTGTCCTACATGTGGCTTTCCCTTTTAACTGGAATCTCCTACCACTTACAGGATGGATAAAGACCACATCTCTATTGATGTGGTCACAAGCCTTACAGTGACCACAGGGTACCGTGCCCTTTGTTATTGGCAATAGAGATGTAAGTGGTAGGACATGTGGAGATAGGCCCGCAACACCATCTGCTGAAAGTCCATACAACCATGCACAACCAGACTCCCATAGTACCTTCAGTGCTACAGAGAGAAATGTGCTATCCACACCATGATGTGACAGGCCATGGACATGTGGTCCTGGGTGTCCCATGGGGGGACAAAGGCCTGGCAGAGAGCAGTCACCATCAGGTACTTGCACCGCATCTGACCTTGGGCATGGTGGTGACATGCTACTCCTGGTGAAGCTAGTTCCCATGTTCATGGCCAGACTTGGTGAATGGTCCACTCTACCATTTATGGTCCAAAGTTGTCCATCCTGCACATGTGTAGGGCTAGCACTGGGCTTGACTGTGTACAGACACACACTCCAACACCACTGTCATATGCAGAACACCAACAGATACACATGGCATGTCTCCATGGTCCATCTGATGAGCACCCCTTCCTGATTCACACACATGTTGTCAACTGTTTGGCATAGCCTAGGTCTCTGGTACCCCCTCACCACACCCTGTGCATATGATGATACCTGTGCCAGATCCCTACCATTCGTGCCATTGATGCAGGGACCTGCATATATGTGTCTGATGCACATGGTGACTATATAACTTTACCAAAACACATAGGCGTGTCTCTAGTACTGCAAGCGGACATATTTGCACACACAGACATACACACAATTTGGATGCTGTGAGATTAGAACACCTACTTATCTAGTAGTACACATTATAGCTTGCAGTACTTATCGCCTATGTCACACTGTTTATCTGATATTATACTGTCAACCAGCACTGTTAAGGTGGATACCATCAGCAGGTCTTGTAAAGGAGGCCAATGTTGAGGCTAGCAGCTAGTCATTGGGCATAAAATGCATAACCATTGCACAGAGATAGCCTATATGGGCTTGTCTGAAGTGCTGGATGGGGATGTATTTACACAGACACAGAGATGAATGATGTGAAATTAGAACTTCTACCTATCTAGTCATACAGATTACAGCTTGCAGTACTCATCACATGCACCATGGAGGTTATCTGTTGTTAGATTGTCAGCCAGTGCTCTTAAGGTGGATGGCATCCACAAGCCTTGAAGAGGTGGGATGTTAGAGGCCAGCAGCCAGTCACAAGGCCATAAAATGCATACCGTTGCATGGAGACAGCCCATATGGGCATGCCCATAGTGTTGCAAGGGGATATATTGATACACACACACACACACACACACACACACACACACACACATGCACACACTTGGATGATGTGAGATTAGAAATCCTTCCTGTCTAGTATTGCACACTACAGCTCACAGTACCTGTCACATGCAGCACAAATTATGTATGATGCATATGTTGATGCAGGCAGAGTTATTGTGGAGTACACAAAGTGGCCTTGAGTTAGACAGCATGTGTGGCCTGCAGAATGATACTGCTTGGTGCTGTTATTGTATAAAGTGTCTCAGGGGTGGGGTACCCGGTAATGTGCTTGTTATGCATGTACACTTACCAGTCTGGCCATATGTGGCTGTTTGTAGTCTGGTAGGCAGGCATGTGTTCAGGTACAATATGGCCTGTCCAAGGCATGCATTGCACCCACTGTACATTTCCCCATCTGCACACCTATGTCTGTCTACAGGGTGACAGTCCACAGGCACAGAGGTCTGTGGGTGTGTAGATTATTTACTGTTGCAGCCTTGGTCTGATGCCATCTGACAGCTGTTGTGATGTGTATGTATAGATAATCCAAAATTCTGGGGTATGTGGTGACATTCATACATCCCCAACTATATCTATATAAATGTCTATAACATGGATGTCTCCTTAAATGTGGATATGTGTGTAAGTAATGTAAGTTTGCTATGCAGATGTATGTGGGGAGTCTATGTATTATTGTACTTTATATAATATAATAGATATAATATATATACATATATATATATATATATATATATATATATATATATATATATATATATATGTGTGTGTGTGTGTGTGTACCACATACTAATAGAGACACTAATCAAACATAAGGGGGGTAGGGAGAGACAGATATGTATATATAGTTGTATGTCTGTACAGACATATGTCCACATAGCAGGTCTTTGGTTGGTAGAGACAACAGCCTTGGGCTCAAGTCAGCTAAGTGTAGGAGCATGCCCAGGGTGATCATCAGTACTTACAAGATAACTCCAAGCCAAAGCTACCTGTACTCCAGTCTGGGATTATTGTGTGCTTGCAGGCCATTGACTGCTGCACCTGTTACCACAGTACTGCTGTTCCCTGATATTGTCCAAGGCATTCCCCAGGTGTTTGCTGACTTTAATATGTGACTCATACTTCAAAAGTGTGCAGAGCTTCACAGACTGTCCAGAACTTTGCCTCATATTTTTGGCCCTTTTCACATAACATTGTGGTTTTCTAGCAAACTAGTGGCAGACCAGTGAAGACTGAAGTAAATAACCAATGGCAGACATTTTAGTTTCAGACTCCATGCACATCAGAAGAGTCATACTAATGCAAGACCTGTTATTCTATTGACGTTCTTCATTTGTAGGAGCAAATATTTAAAACCTGTCCCAATTTGTGGACCTTGGTCTTACTTTTATTCATTTTATTTGGCCAGATTTTCTGCTCTAAGAGGTTGAGAGGTATGATGTGTCTGGGGTACATGGTGAAATAGCACACACAGGGTGACAGTCTGCATACCTCTCCCTGTTCATGTTTTGGCAGAATGTCTAGCATTTTGTCCCACATGTCAGCTCTGTTCCTCACACATTTGTGTTTTTTTGGTGGTATACTGTAAACAGCGGACACCTACTGACATATTTAAGTGATGGCCTTTACAGCCTGCTGCTAATCTGACCTGTTGCAGCATGCTGTTATACTAGCCACCTGCTAGGTTACTCAGAGTGTGTATAATGTCTGTCTGCATGTATGGCCCTTTGTGCCCCCATTCACTCTGGCGTTTCCAGCTTTCTTGCACTAACAAATTGAGGGGTTATAACAGTCTATGGGACTACCACCATATGAGTACCTCACATGCAAAAGATGTTGGATGCTGCCAGATTCAAACCATCAGCACCATCACACATGCTACTGTCTCTAGCTCAATGAGCCACACCAGCCATCAGACAGAGGGGTTTAATTCCTCACACTATCAAGATAAAGAAATTGTCTGGTCTGCTGCTATATCATTGCAGACTTACTTTTACAGCTGTTGTATGGGAACACTGATGTGTTTGGTGTGGAGGATTACCAGCCTATCCTCTGCTGGCATAGACAGTCATGCAACAGCCCTGTGACCCCACTGTTTGGCATCTCCCTGGAATACTATCATGGAACTTCCAGCCATGTGGCCTAGTGACTATTATGGGGCACATACTAGTGAACAGAGTACCTGTTGTTCCAAGTGGCTGTTAGATCTGTACAAGTACCCCAGTAGCCTACTATAGATCTCTGCAAGTATCCCAGTAGCACACTAAATATAAACCACTATATTCCCTTTAATACATGCGGCAGGTCCATACATATACTACCATATTGTAGTACCCCTTACAAGTGGTGTACAGTAGAATGATTTGACTTGTGAATGCAGCAGTTGACAGACATGTAGTTCAGGGCTGATTCTGTCTGATTCATGCAGTCCACAGCCAATACATGGTGAGGTAGAGATTGTGTAAGCTGGCTGGCATAATTTTTACTAATATGTATGGGAGTCGGAGTAAGGTGTCAGTCCCTAGAGCTCTAGGTTGTTAGTGCATGTGCTATGCGTTGTCTCTTGGCCATGGCCAGGGCATATTGGGCACATCTACGTCTGCCTACAGGGACAGCCTCAGCAGGTTCCTCCTGCAAGCCCCTGAGGGTGCGGCTGTGGTGAACTAGGCACTGGTGGGGGCTGCGTATCCATTCCATTTGCTGATACTGCTGCAGCTGTTTCTACAGGATCATATTGTGTAGCATGGCACATACTGTGAACATCTGTGCACATGTGGCTGGAGAGTACTGCAAGGCTCCACCAAATATATCAAGGCACCAGAAACATGACTTCAACAGCCTAAACACACACTATATGATGTCCATGGTTTGTGCATGTGCCTCATTATGGCATTCTTCGGTGGGTGTATGTGCATTTCTGATGGGTGTCAACATCCATGGTTCCAGTGTTTAGCCAGCATCCCCAAGTAAATGTCTGTTTTGGGATGTGCCCCCAGCAAACATCTGGTACAGCTGTGATGCATGCCAGATATGGGAGTCGTGATAACAGCCAGGGCTGCCAACACACACATTCATGATAATGTCCTGGGCATTCCACACAACCTGGCAGTTGATGGAGTGGTACCCTTTGTGGTTGACATACATTCTACCCTCTTCACCTGTTGGTGCCTTGATGAGTACATGAGTGCAATCTATGGCAACCAGTATTTCATGGTAGTATGCTATATGGTAGAAGAGTCATATACTGCTGTCCCTCTCCTCAGGGCTGTGGGGAAAATAAATGTGCTCACTGGGATGTGGTAGCATTATTGCATCCAGGAACTGGTGGAGTACTCTGGAAGCAGATGCCTGTGAGACCCCCCCCCCATCATGTCCCCAGTTGGTATTTGGAAAGTACATGTAGCTAGTATCCTAAGGGCTACACATACCTTTGTTTCTACTGGGATGAGTTCCCCTCTGTTGGCTCTGGGTTGAGTTGAGATTGTCAGAGCTCAGTGAATTCTTGTAGTATGTCCTTGTCCACCCTGTAGTGCTCTACAATCTCTAGCTCATGTAGCTCCCGGTAAGTTACCATGGGCCTGAACAATATTTTCCTTCTCAGTCTAGGCTTATGGTCAGCTGCAGCTGCATTGACCTCAGCATCTAGCACATACATACATAGCAGACCCACCACTAGTATTCTCTAGGTTAAAATTCCCAAGTCTGTACTCCAATGGTGCAGAGTGTGGGGGAAAATCTGTTTGTAGGGTGTATGCATACATTATAGTGCTCTGCTGTAGTTGAGACCTGCGTGATTGAGTACTTATTCATCATTCCACCTACCAAGTACTTCATTAAGGGGTTTAATGGCCCTAGTTTAAGTGAAACAGGGCTCCCCAGTAATTAATATATCATTGGCTTTCTCAGCCTTCCTTGCTGAGCACTGCAGCAGATAAACAAGGCTTAGTAGTGAACAGACATGCCCCCATAGATGGTCATGCTCAGCATGGCTGCTCATCACACAAACATGCTCAAATATGCTCAAACCCACTGAAACATGCACCCAGAAGGTAAACAAAGCTTAGCAGTTACCAGCACTCCCCACTGCTGAGCAGAGCAGAACGCCGGGCAAACAGATGTCACTGACCTCCAATGAGCTTAAAAGTTTGTGGGCACACCCCCTTTTGTTGTCAGCTACCTCTTCTGTGGACACCAGCATGGTTCTGTCACAAAATGGATGGGATCTGTGGACACAGATACCCATTTGTGCTATTTAGTAACCCCAGCTCATTTGCATACAGATCCGTGCACAGTACCTGGAACCTACACGGTTTCAGGTCCTGCCTCATTAGCAGCCACAGCAGTCTTATATTGTACATACCCCATACAGGGTCCAATAATGCATTAATGTTACATACTCACAAATTCTGTTTTTTACAATCTTTTTATATATTCTTTTCCATAATGGCATGTTTGCACCCTGTGGCGTGCATTGCAAACATACTCAGGGTATTAAAAAAAATAGAATTATTTTACATTATCTTCCATATGGTTTTGGACACACAATGTTTAGTTTTGCACATATCTGTGTCCTCTATACTATTTCTGCTACTGTAAATGCACTTTTCCAGCCTCTGGTGTCATTTTTACATCCTATACACAGGGTCTGCATGACTGCCTATCTGCTTGCTGGATTGCTCTACCTGCCTCATTTGCATACATTTCACCCACTAATGTGGTGATTTGCATGTCACAGCCACTTCTGTGTTCACACACTCATCCATGTCCCTCAGCTCCATTTACTGGATCACACATCTGCTTACTTTCATGTAAGCAGTGTGCCACTATGCCTACACGGAAAATAAGTCTGTGTAGGCTTAATTAAATTCCCGCATTGTTTTAAAAATTTCATATCACAATACTATTTGCAGTATTATTTATGTGACATTAGTTTTGACCTTTCACAGGATAAGACAACAGTAGACTTCACCTGACTGCATCTCCAGGTTGAACCCTTTGGTTTCAGACTCACAATCTGGGCTATAGTCCCTGGGAAGGCCATCAGTGTTGTAGTGGGTCAAACATGACAGATGTTTGACAGTGAACATGGAAAGCTGTAATGAAAGTGCCCACTGACAAAAGTTAGTATACCCATCCTGTTGCTTGTGTAGTCATATATGGAAAATGCATTCTGTGCCTAGTGTAATGTTCCTACCCAGGAGGTAACACTTTGTTAATGAAATAATGAATTTATTTGTCAGGCATTTTGTCTTAATAGTATAATACCTTGTTTCATTTCTGTTCAACTAGTAACTTAAATCAATTATTCAGTATGACTCTAAACCTACTTCTGTACATCAGTATAAGCTATGAAGGGTTTACTGAAGTCTGAGGATGCTAAGACAGGTTCTTCATGTAATACTTCCTTCAACTGCTTAAAAACATTGCCAGCCTCTGGTGACTGTTTTACATTAAGGCACATCTTCCCCTTAATTATATCTGTAAAAAGGTATGCTCCAAATGGAAAATGGGTTACAAATTTCTGACAATACCTAGCTAACCACATGAATGTTCTTACTTGTTTTACAAAAGACCAATTTCTGGTTGCTTTAGTTTTTCTTTGTGGGGTCTCGCAATTCCCCTTCCTATAACACATTTAAATATTTACATCTGAGAGTTTAACTTGCCCTTGGAGGCATTGATTGTCAATTTGGCATGTCTCAGAGAGGCTAACACAGTATGTACATTAGCTAGTTTGAGCCTCAATGTTCACAGTGTATTATGAGTCATCTACATGCACTGTAAGTACAGAGGTCACATTTCTTTTTCTACCAGCTCCATCATTTCTGCCATTAAACAAATTGTCCCGGTCCACAAACAATAATACACATGACACCAACTGATATTCAGTGACCTTTATTAATTTCAAACATAACATTATTACACCATTTCAAATATTAACTATAACATGTAAAATCCTCAGAATGTACATCAGGGAAGCATACCCCACTCATCCTGCCCAAATAAGCCGCATCCATACCTCTGCTCACTTATTTTATCAGTGAAGCATCGTCAATAAGCAGTGTCCATACCTCAGCTCAGTTATTTATCAATCAAGCAGCTTCCTAACACTCACTTTTATCCCCCAAATCATTGCATCAACTCCAGTACCCAGAGGGGGAAACGAAGAGGGACAAGCCTGACACTCTTCTCCACCCAATACCATAACCATGCCAAACAAAATAAAAGAAAAATTGGGAGGGACGGCAGGTAACAAGTTCATGCCAAAATGCAGCCCTCGTAACAGTTACACTCCTATAAAACTCCTAAGTCCATCCTTACATCTACCTCACATCTTCTAAATTCTCCTCACAAATTAACCCTTCCCCTTTCCAACTAAAGAAGCCTATCTCTATTCCCTAAACTTAAATCCCTTCTCTAAAAAACACCCCACCCCCACCCCATTTAACTTTCTATACCCTTGCCAAAAATGTCCCTGGACAAAATGGTTTGTTCCCAAACCTAATTTGTCCTTATCCATTTCAATAATACATATGACACCAACTGACATTTGAAGACCTTTATTAATTTCAAGCATAACTTTAATACATCACTTCATATATTAATTATAACACAATAACCTTGTAACCACATGTAAAATCCTCACAATGTACATCAGAGCAGTGTACCCTGCTTACCTTGCCCAAATAAACAGCCTCCATACCCCCCTCACTTATTTTATCAGTCAAACATTATCAATAAGCAGCTTCCATACCTCTGCTCACTTATTTATCAATCACGCAGTATCCTACTGCTCACTTTTATCCCCCCCAAATCATTGCATCAACCCCAACACCAACAGGGGGAACAGAAGAGGGACAAGCCTGCCCCCTCTTCTCCACCCACTAGCATGATCACAGGCTGTCCCCCTTTTCCTACATAAGAACTTTCACCAAACCTTCCAAAAATAAAATTAAATGTACATTAAACAAGTCTAAAGCAAACTCATTCAAATGCACCCAGCAAATATAAAACAAACTGGGTCCCTGTCATAGAAATCCCAATGTTCTATTATATACATAGAGTAATAAAAAACAAACTTGACTATGCTGTTCAAAAGAAAAGCTATTTAATCAGACAAAGCTTTCAGGTAAAGACCCTGCATCAGTGTATGCAAAATATAGCAAATAACATCCTCCTTATATACTAAACACACAGCCAAGCAATTAAATAATTAACAATCAGTTAAAAGCTGAAGTGAAATTACTTTTCTAAAAGCAGTTACATTATTAAAGTAAACACAATCATTTTACATAACATTAAGATATCATTCAGTTTAACCAAGAAAAATAATATTCCTAATGTAAACACATTTGTTTGTACTTATGAACAGGCTTTAGTGACAGTGTTTGATTTCATCCAGGAAAAATATAAGCCCCATCCTAAGAATCCATTCATATTCTTTTATTTCTAATCTGTTATTGAAGCCACCCCTTCTTAGATTCCTAAAAACTTGATCTAACACCCTAAAACTAAACATGTGTTCTTCCCCACATTCACTAATATATTTAGGTAATGAATTGGTACTAATATTCTGTTTAATATCCGAAGTATGTTCAATAATCCTTTCTTTTAATTTTCTCATCGACTTGCCTATATAAAATACCACACATGTATTACAGGTTTCCAATTGTATACATACCCAGTGCCCCTAACTGCCATGCCACCCTATAGTTAATAAACCACTGTGCATGTTTCAAAGCCTTAATAATAACATCATTCTGCCTACACAAACCCAATACTATATCTGACCAAACAATGCACATGCCTAGACAAAATATCTACAACATAATCAAATCATTCCTTATCCTGTGCACCAACTGGGTCTTAGGAATTGACCCTGAATCATTACCAGTCAGGTGTATCACCAATATTCATGGCAATCCCATCCATGACCATATTACTTCAATCTAATCCATAAGCTGATTCCACCTAAGACCTCTAATCCCATGCCAGCTAACTGTCCACCCCAATCAATGCAAACCCAAATCCTTTCCATCCTTACTACTACCCTCTTCTATGCCTAATGGATATATGAATGGCCCAAGATGACAATCTCCTTTCCTGAAAGACAAAAAAAAAAAAAGATTAATTATCAATTGCATTCATTACCCAATATAAGATAAAAAGGCATCCGAAGACCACCTTCCCACTCTCCAGATGACCTCAATGAACCTGCCTTCCCTCGCCAGATTCAAAGAGCTACAATGCAGAAAAAATGAGTAGAAAACCTCTTACCTGGAAAACCCATACAACACAATGCCCTTCTCATTACATGTATAAACTAATTACCCATTACCACCTTACCCCCTCTCAACCAAAAGACATATTTCTGAGGGCCCCCCACATGAGTCCATATCAGTGCCACAGCCCATCCCACTGGACAAAGCCCCACACACCTATCTTTCTCACGAACTATCTGCATGCCTTTATGTAGCTGATCAGCTTTAGACCTATGTAATCAAATGTCCACTGGCCCTATTAAAAAAAAAAAACATCTCTCCAAAATAATCACCCTAACAACCCTGACACCAGAAATGCCCCAAAATATATCCATAAACACAAAGTAACCCACAAAATATAGTCCACTGACTCACTCACCACTAAGGCTAAAAACCTCAATAAGACTCTTAAAATCTGTCTCAGCAATGACCAACACATATCTATATTCACTCCAGCCACTCAACATGCCCCACCATACAAGACTTTGTAAAATCATGCAATCCGGCCACCTGATCAAATACACTAATTGCTGCCAAATCCGCCTTAGCTTATTGCATCACCTTACCCTGCCCCCAAGCCTAAGCCATCTAATGCAATAAAAGTTTGTCTGACCATACTCCTTCATTCTTAGGCAACAGCAAAATAAATGTATCAAAACCAATTAATGCCCTACCATCTACTTTCTTGGTAGACACCATCCAAGAATGCTGTACTAACCTCCTGGTTACATCAGCCCAAGATGCCACAGCTCATCTGGCAATACCATTGGCTCTTCCTCTGCCACTGGGGCCAACTGTCAGAACCTGGAAAACTGAAATTGAGACAAACTGTCAGCAATCTCATTCCTAACCCCTGCCACATGCACACCTGTGAATTAAAAACGTATTAATAAACTCTGCAAAACCAACTTATGTAACACCCGCAACAACAATTCAGATCTTGCAGTCTTTGCTTGCAAAACTCACACCACCACCATATTATCTGAGTTAAAAATTACCCTATTCATAGGTTCATAGGTTGGTACTAGGCTATAAGCCCTAGGGCCTATACAAGCCTAGCCATAACAATCCCCAGGCTATTTCTTCCTACAATATTTACTTCCCTGGCCCCTGTCTAGCAGAGCGACTGATGTGATCCCCGGGGTGAATTTCCTATCTTCCATCCAATCGTCAAGGGTCCTTTTGAAGAGGGCCAAAGAGTCGCTCTGCTTGACATGTATGGGCAGTCTATTCCAGAGTCTGGGGAGTCTCTGGGTCAGGAACCTATCCCTCCAGCATGTTTTGTTAATTGTGATGACAAGGGTTAGATCCCTGGAGCATGTGGCTCTGAGGGATTGGGATTTCTTTAAGTGTAGCATGTCCAACAGCTCTGGGTTTGACATGGCCTTGCATGTTAAATAGATATTGCCTCTGAGAAGACGATATGTGACAGAGTATAGCTGGAGTTTTTTTAGATGGTCAGCATAGGGCATCTGCTTTAGGCCTGTGATTCTTTTAGGGAGGTATTTCTGCGACCTTTCCAGTTGTTTCAGAATGTCTTGAGGGGAACATACGAGGCATGGTATTCTGTAATGGGTCTAATGAGGGATGAGTACAGTGGGACAATGGCCTCATTTTTCTGGATGAAAAGCCTTTAGTGATGAGGTGTGCCACATAGAAGGATTTCCTGACTGTTGTGGTGATGTGGTTATCAAAGGTGTGACCACTGTCCACCTGTGTCCCTAAGTCTCTTATCACACTTTTGGTGTTTAGTGTACTGCCACCTATGTGGTACATGTCTTTTTCCAAAGGGGATAACTATACATTTCTTGGCATTGAGTTTAAGCCCATGGCTCTAGCACCAAGCATTTGTTTCTGTAAGGCCCTTTTGTAGAATATCCACATTATTCAGGGATTCAATAATGTCTCCCAGTTTGCAGTCATCTGTGAACTTTGTTAGCCAGAGTCCCTTAGTGCTGGCCTGTACTTCAGAGAAGTAGATGCCAAGCCAAACAAAAGCAGTCCCAGGACTTAACTCTAAGGTACTCCACTTGTCACTTGTCTGGAGCTGGATTTGGAGTTGACTACATTTACAGTGTAGGTTCTGTCAGTAAACCAGTTGGCAACCCATCGAGTGACGTAGTGATTAATGCCCAGCTTAGTAAGTTTATCTATGATTCCAGAATGGGGGATGGTTACAAAGGCCTTGGAGATGTCCAGAGAGGCTATGTGGACCACCTTATCCTCGTCCACAGCTCTGGAGACTGATTCAAAGAAGTCAGGTTCAAGAGTTAAGATCGGCCCTTCATTGACCCAAACTATGTGGGTTCCAGTGTCTGAAGGTTGCCAATGTCTTTGTTTATAAGTTCCATGATAATATGTTCCATGGCCTTGCAGATCAGGCTCGTCAGACTGATGGGGTGGTAGTTCCCAGGATACAAGGTGGATCCTCCTTGTGGAGTGGGATAACTGTGGCTGTGCGCCACTCAATGGGCATGAAGCCTGAGGTGAGGCTATGATTAAACATGACACTTAGATGAGGTGCCAGTTCATTTTGTAGTTCATGTAGTACACAGCCCAAGATGTAGTCTGGTCGCATGGATGCTGTATTCTTAGCTTTGGAGAGTGCGTGTTTTACCTGTGTGGCCGTTATTACCAGAATTTGGCAATCTTTCTATTTTCCCTCATTCTCTCCTGCCAAACTACTGATGCAACCCAGAGTAGCAATAAATCCAAAAAGGCAACATCCCTTTTCCACTCATCTTTCCATTCTGCCAGCCAACAAGCCACAAGCCACCCCCCTCCAAAAAATGCATCCTTTCTGATATCCCCAGCTGCATCCATAAACAATTGCAGTTCCTCTTGAAAAACCTAGTCCATCTGCCAAAAAGAGGCACCATTAAACTGCTCCAGAAAGGATAAGCAAAGTGCCAAATCAACCCGTATTAACTTAATCCTGACCCATTAATGTTTGTACTTCCTTCCTTTTAACAAAAAGGCCAATGACCTACAAAAGGTGCACCCTGAATAAACTGCCCAACATGCATAATTCAGAAGCCCCAAAAGCTCCATAACCTCCTGAATCTGCATCTTCAACTTGGACACCACCCAACCAATCTTCTCCTTCAATCAGGCAATCTTCTCAACTGGCCAGGAAAGCAATCCCCGTTCAGCATCTACCAATAATCCTAAGAAATCCAATGCCTTAACTACACCTTCCAACTTTGGCCTAGCCAATGAGACTCCCAAATCCCTAAAAACTCATATAAACCTTCAAACACTCCCTCAAACCTTTCACCTACTATCAAGAAACCATCCAAATAATGCACTGCCTTCTGTGTATCGACCCAATGCTGCCAAACCCAGTGCAGTACTGTTCTAAATTTCTCAAGAGTAGCACAAGCTACCAAAAATCCCATTGGCATAGCCTTATCAAAGTAAAACTTGTTCCCTACTACCATGCCTAATAATAGCCACTCCTCCACATGTACTGGCAAAAGTCGAAAGGCAGATTCAGTGTCCACCTTTACTAACCACAGATCTATAAACTCCTGAATAACCTTCACAGTATCATCCAGAGATGCATAACTGACCTTGGCATCTTCAACTGAAATGAAATTATTAATGGAGCTCCCTTTTGGGAATGACAAATTGTGAATAAGCCTAAACTCACCAGCCACCTTAAAACTCTCAAAGGGGGAGATTATCAAAAGGACCCATCAACCTGCCCACCTGCCATTCCTTCACTACTAAACCCTACAAGACATCTTCTTTCCCTGTACAGAGTGCCAATATTTACAAACTACCCCACCCCAACTACCATTGATTTAATAGAACCCCCCTCCCCAGAAAAACCCGCAATTATCTTTTCCTTAAGAGCAGAATCAGGAAATTGCTGGTGCATACAATGCAATACCTCAACCTTAATGGAAGAATGAGCCCCATGGCCATCCACTTGCCCCTTGAAAAAACACTCCTCCCCCTAACCCTCAAAATTATCCCTAGCTCAGAGACTCTGGAACCTGAAAAAAGGAAGGGAAAACACCCACATCAACTGTAAATGAACCTGGAGTCACTAAACTTACCTCCCACTGATAACACTGCACTAGTGGATGGCTCACTGCATACTTTGAACAAGCATGCAAGAACTTACACCCTATCCATGAGCAATGCCCCACATTAAAACCCAATGCACACACCCCTTCTCCCCTTGCCCTTCCCACTCTGTCAGCCATCCAAAAGTATCCATCATAGTAGCTAGCTATATGTCTGACTGACTAACCTCCAAGTGGAGTGATCATCTGCTTTCCAGTTCTGAAACCTCTGGTCATACCATAACCAAGCAGTCCCTGGCAACAAACACTGAGCCTCCTGAATCATGAGGAAATAAGCCAAAAGTGGCATAGCCAAAGAAGTATTCTTCTCCAGCCAAACTGCCATATAGTAGACAAAACCTAATACCTAGTATCCCATGTCCTAGGTCATAGCCTGCTTACTCTCCTCCTCGCCAATGCTGCTAACACCAGCAAAAGAACTTTGCCATTCGCTGTCTCCAACTCAACTAGTCACTGCACCCTTGCTGCATCAATTAATTCAAAGAAATGAATATACTCTTTTTTCCAAATCTTCTCCTTAACTGAGGATGGAATATGAGGGGTCAGAAAAACTATCACTGACACTTGCCCCAAACCTTTCTTCCCAGCCATATGCCGAAATCCAACTCAGCATCAAAACATGATCCTATCCTCCCTTCATATAACCTCAAGCTCCCACTGATACCCCTGCACTACCCACCCCATTGATCGCTTCATCCTGTTCCATCTCATAACCTTGCTGCATATCCCTTAAAACCCCTCCAGTTTAGTTAGACTTCATCCCTATCTATCCCACAATCATTCCCCACACATTCAAGAGCTACACTACCTAATGTGACTCCCAGAAAAATACTATTACCTGTCATTTTGTCATGAGCCACTCCAGGCACCAGAGAATCCATAGCAACCACCTCTCTTGACTGCCATACCTGCTTACCATGAGCTGCCGATCTGGTCTTCCAGGCCAGATGTTCTCTCTCCCGATTGGACTCACCTCTATCATCTGCCATTCTGGACTCATTATTAGGCACTTCCTGAAAGAGCTGCTATGCCTATGCCCCAATGCATTCACAGCTCTGCTATTAATTCCGAAAATGTGCCCTCTGTACTCTGAAGCACTTACAGGTCATATCGAATGTAGGGCTGCAGTAACAAGTCCACGCCAAAATGCAACACTCGTAACAGTTACACTCCTATAAAACTCCTAAATCCCACCCAACATCTACCTCACTTCCTCTAAAGTACCCTTATAAATTAACCCTTCCATTTCCAACTAAACAAGCCTATCTCTATTCCCTAAACTTACATACCCTCCCTAAAAGCAACCACTGCCCACCCCATTTAATGCTCTATACCCTTGTCAAAGATATCCCTGGACAAATTGGTTTGTTTTCACACCTCAATTATTGATATTACATTTCTTTTCACTGACTGAAAATGCTAGTAAGCTATATCTGTTCTGGCTTTTCCTAAGCAGTCCATCCAACCCTGTAGTTTATGGCACTGATTTTTTTCCACTGTTGCAGATCTACCCTACCAATTAGTCAAAAACATGTTTTCTTTAGCGGTGACCTAAACTAAAATAGGTTTAGCTTGAACATCTTTTAACGTTTTAGAGTAAAATTCTCACCTTCATGTTCTGTCGTTTAATGCCATTGTAGCAGTATCTCCCAAACTATGATTCTGCTATACATGAGAAATTGTAATGCAGTTGTTCAAATGTGAAACCAAACCAATATTGTGAATTACCATTAAATAAGAATATGAACTTGTATTCAATTATTAAATATTTGCTAAAAGGTAAGTTTTTAAAATTGTATCCAGATTTTCCAACTTCTACCTATGGAACATCATTTTGTTAGCTATTTGCAGTACTGTCAATGAAGAATTTTGAGAGGAAAGTTGTTGTGTTACTGTTAACTGACTGGAATGGAATTATTCAGTTTTGATTGTTTGTTTCTTTTAGACATATGTTAACTGTGTTAACTGCCAAGAAGACTGCCCCAGGGGCCCTTTCCAGCCATGGCTAAGGTTTCATATATATATATATATATATATATATATATATATATATATATATATATATATATATATATATATATATATATATATGAAAAAACACAAGTAAAAAAGCAGCAAAGAACTTGTTTATTAACTGATAAAACCATAAAACATAAGATAAGTGCTTTCATGGATAAAACCACTTAATCAGACCATATATTAAATCCCACCACATCACTTAACTATATATCAAATCCACAGCTGTATTACATATGAGGGCACCAACATAAGTCATATGCTCATATCTCATTAGTAGCTGCATAATGTCTCCTTTTCTTCAGTTTTGGTCTTAAAGAGACCCTAGCATTCAACCCTCCTTCCTTATCCACCTGTAAGTTTAAAATCCAGGAGAGTTCTCAGTTCTGTTTACAATATCACCCATCCTGCCTGCATCTTTTATCAACTTTACTACCTGAAAGTTAAAATTATGTTCATCAGTGGTTTCTAATACATGTTGTGCTAACAAATTCTTAATGTCAGCTTGTTTTATGTCCCTTGCATGCTCTGTTATTCTTTCCATCAAAGTACAATTTGTCTTAACTATACAGAATTTATGGCACTTCTGACATTGGGCTAAATAAACCAAATGTTTAGATTTGCAAGTTGCTTTTACCTCAAATCTATATTCTTTCCTTGTCCAGGGATGTATAAAGTTATTCTCTGTGTTGATCAGAGCACAAAAATTGCAATTTATGCAAGGAAAAGTACCCATTCTAGGCATCATGCTTCTGTCCTCCTTCTTATCATAGAACAATAACTTCTTCAGTGAACTCCTGTTCCTGAACACAAATGAAGGATTCGTGCCGAAAATGCTGTTTAAATGCTTATCAGACATTAAAATGTGCCAATTTCTTTTAATAATCTCAGAAATCTCAGCTATATTATCAGAATATGAGAGGCAAATATCCAGAGATTTCTTTACATATGTATCTGTCTGTTTTTTCATAACCACCACTGGCTGAAAAATAAGGTGAATTGGTCCATCTTGACATCAAATGAGCAGATACATAACATTGTAGGTGCTAATGCATGTTTTTGCTTCAGGAACAGTAAAAATCTAAAAAGGCTTTTGTGCTATAATGAGACTAGGTATCATACTACTCCGAAAGTTAAAGGCACAATTCCCTGTGAGACATGTAATGTCTGTAATATTTTAAATACTAAAAATACATTTAGACATCCTGTTCTAAATAAAACTTTTAGATTTAGTAACACTGCTACTTGTTTAACTCACGTTATTTATTTAGCCCTTTGTGGCCAGTGCTGCTCATTTTATATTGGTAAAACTAATTGCTCCTTGCGAGAGCTAGTAAGAGATCATTTGGCTGCTATGAATAGATATGATGCAGAAAGAAGTGCTTTAGCTAAGGATGTCATTCAAGCTGGTGATGTTCATGCATTTACATTTATGGGTATTGTGTGACTAACTCTAAGTCTACATATGGGAAATTTCGAAAGTTTTACAGAGCAGCGTGAGATTAAATGGATTGTCAGATTCCATGCTGATAGTTCTCCCAGTTTAAATGAGATGATATCATTGAAAGAATTTTTAAAAGCATGATCATTACAATAACTTGTCTTATTTTAATCATAATATACTAGTATAAATTAAAAATTATAGTTATTTGCTGGGTATGATGATAGTTTTTGAATTTTATACATGTTGCTGTGATTACTGCTTTTTATGTGACAGTATACATTTTTCATTACCTCTGATTGGCTGATTTGAATGTGATGAGTTAATGAGTCCTAATTAGTTATGTTATTTAAAGAGCTGAAGGTTTTTTTTATAACGGTTTGATGAAGTACCAGCTATCAGTGTGAAAGCGCTAACCCATTAATAAAGCTGTTATTGTTTTTAGCTCTGCCGTGTTTCTTCCTATATATTTGTTGTTTTGTTTTGTAGCCACAGATATACTCTCTGCAGTTAACATGGCTCACCATGCCATTATGTTTGGCGTAAGAGTAAAATCAAACTTAAAAACAAATGAATAACTCTTTCTAGACTTTACAAATGGAATCTTATGTGCTAAATATACTTATGTAAACAGGCTGGAGAGTGGTCCTCAATGACCTATAGAAGACAGTATCACTGAGCTTTTGATATTGCATACATTTTCATTTGTTACCTTCTACCTGTGAGAAACAAATAACCAGTTATGTTAAAAATAACTGTAGTGGAATCACAAACTTAATAAAATATACAACAGAGAATCAAGGTATTACTTACCTTTGAAACATTAGCCTAATCATAAATAGGTCATGTTAAATAAGGTAAAAATAATAGTCTAATCAAATTTTTCATATCTATGTATGACATCAATTTGTGCTGGAATGTTGACCGCACTAAAAACTGTATATTTTAATAATACTTGGAAATAAAAAATAAATATTTTGAAAGTAACCTGTGTTAATCCATTGGAATGTTGTATCTGCTAGAGTGAGCCCTAAAACATGGGGACTGAATTGCCAAAAAAAAATGAACTTAAATATATTAAGTCTGAGATTGCTATTTCCTGGAATATTCCCTTTTTCCAAGATAGCACAATCTTGGAGTTAGTACATATAAGTTTGGGGGTTATGGGGGTGTAGGGGGCATGCCCTTCAGAAAAAAAAAGTTTGAAGAAGAAGAGAGATGTTTGAGAGTCACTCTTTTGCATTTTCATATTTTTTCCCATATGTCAAAACTCAGTATTTCAAGTGCCGATATTTCAGTAGGGAGCCATAAACTGTTCTTAATAAAGACTGATGCAATCATTTAACCTCAGGATATCGGCAATGGGCTTACAGAAAAGTTTTGTGCAAACTTCACAATAAAGTCAATAAAGAGGTGTCAGAATGACATATACACAAGAGGAGATATCCATTATGATACAGCAGAATGACAACTGTCGCAACAAATACAATTAAAATGTAATGCACCAAGGAATATTACGATATGCGCAGCGGTTTTCCAGATAAAATCAAGGTATTTCTAAAACCCTACTAAGCCCCTTAAATAAAAATGTTCTTATGTGGACAGATCCATGAAGTACATCAATGGAATGCAGTGATACCAGATCACAACATTTGATACAGATGATGATAGCATGTAATAGCATATTGAGTAACATAATAAGAGTTAATCAAAAATGACCAGGCTGAAACATTCGCCAGTATTCCAAACTAAGAATTAATTGACAAATAAAAATTCTAATTAATGTATAATGCCTTAAGTGGAACACTGGCCAAGCATCAGGAGATAACAAGTATGGTTGTTGCAGTTCAGGTTTACCAATGGAATCCCACTTCCTTTTGGACAGAGAATGGGACAGTATATAAACAAAGATGCTGATGATAGGAAATTATTTAACGTATTTGTTTCAATTTAAGACAATAAAGTTATCTAAAAATGTTTTTTAAAAATAAATGTCCAAGTCAATATCAAAGTGTTTTCAATGGAAGGTTACCTTCCCTAGTCTGTCCATCATAAAGTTAATGAATTAATGGGGGATACTTGATTAGATTGAGTTTTTAATTATTTTATGGGTTTGTGCTTGAAGTCTCTATATTATATTATATTATATTATATTATATTATATTATATTATATTATATTATATGGCATTTATGGCTATTAGAGCTATACAAACGTATCTGGCATTCTGGTCATAATTAGATGTTTGTCAGTGCAAGGGAATAACCCACTCTCCATGCCTTAATCTTGCTTTTCCATGGGAGGGAAGACCTGTTACAGGGCAGCTATGTAGCAAGCTGAATTAGAAATGTTGCATTGATATATTCTTGAAGGTTGAAAGAATGGATTAGGAAGATGGAAGGGGAACTAGATGGGGTAGGTTAATATAATTTTAGTGCTTAAGTTTTGAAGTGGTAAGTAGTAAAAACTTAAAGAATGATGTTTTTTTTCCAATACATCAGATTTTATGGATAACATTAAATTGGAGGTGTGTCAAAGGAACGTGAATTTCTACAATTATGTTCTTTTTTATTAGCTGTCCAGGAATATTGTTTTAATAGTTTAAGTGTAAACAAAGTGGTTTTATTAGAATTAAATTGCTGTGAACATTTAAAAGATTATTGTTACTGTATCATTTTGGTATGATAATTTTCACATTAAATACTGTTATGTTTGATAAGGCAGGGTGACAGAGTTGTTTTCAGTTAAATACAACTCTGTTTGACTGATAAGGCAAAATGATAAGGCAGACAGGGTACGGCTACAAACATAAGTGTAGTAAGAATCTTTGTGTTCAACATCTTTGTATCCTGTATAGGAAGGGTTAAAATGTGAAACTGCATTGCGTGCAAAGAAATAAGCTAAAATGAGTTGTTTTTCTTGTAAGGAATTTGCTGACCAGAAAGGAATGCACAGATGCTACTTTGGTCCAGGCACAGGCCTATCTTGGGACTGACCTCTGACCAAGGAGGAGTGCATAGATGTTACCTTGATGTAGGCACCAACTTATCTTGTGTCTGACTTTTTTACCATCTAAGGCTCCACTGAGTGAATTTATAGCTTTGACTGAAATTCCTTGTCTAGTAACCAGCTGCTGAGTATGCATGAAAGAGGGTATAAAAACTCATGTAAAGTGTGTAGAAATTAGACTGCTGACAACCAAGAACTTTTTGTGGCAGATCTCCATGCATGTTAAATAAACTCTTTTGGCCTACCTTTTTTGCTGCGTGATTCTTCCAGTATATGTTAAGAGTATTAAAAATCTTTTGACATTTCTGGCTTCAAGAACGTGGGGCCACCTCTTCACGAATCGCATAAGAGGGACTGAAAACCTGTACAGGAAGGGAGAACGAATCTCGGCTCCTTGAACGCAAAGACCTCCGACAAAAAAGTCGTAAGTAGAGGCCAGTCACTCTTAGATTCGATCCGTGGGACGGTGACGAGGGTGGAAGATCCGTAAGCTTTTTGTTTTGTAAAAGTTTTTATTTAAAAGGGACTAGTCATAAAGGAATTTCTTTTGTTTAAAATTTTACAAAAGACCGGTAGAGATCTCAGGAAGGAAACAATTTTTCTTTTAAATAAGAAAAATGGGAACAGGAAGCAGTTGTTGTGTTAGGAAGGGCTGCTTAAACAAAAGGACTGAGGATGAGGAATATATGTTTAAATTACATCCAAAAACTTGAAATATATAAAAATGGAAGAAAGACTATGGGTTTAGTGGTACCTTGAATAAATCAGAATGTCAAAATCTAGTGAGAGACCTGCGCAGGGACACAGGAGGTAAGGTTAAGAAACAAAAAAAGGTAGGATTTCCTCAAGCACAGAAATGGTCAGAAGAAGCTAATAAGAGACATAGGGAACAATTTTCAAATAAGGGAGATGGTGGCTCAAAGATGCATTTTTTGTCCGAAAAGAGGATGATGAGACATCTGTTGCCTATCGTAAACCAACAGCCCCGCCCTTGTATCCCGAAGTTAGAAAAGACATGGTTAGTCCACCCCAGTATCAGGAAAATGACACAGAGAATCAGGTTAAAACTGTACCTTCTGTAGTACTGACAAAACAAGTAGATGAAACCCTGAAACTCCGGAACCGTAATATAGATAAATCAGAATGGACGAGGAAGCTGAAATGCAAGAAAATGAATTAAATATAGTATCTACAGACTCATATCCCCTTATAGAAGTAGCAAATCCACAGGCAGGAACACCCGGTCAAGGTCCCACTATTTTAGTTTACCGACCTTGGACAAGGGAAGACATCCGAAAAGCTGTGGAGGGCATACCACACCCAAAATTAGACATGACTAAATTTTGCGATGATATTGCAGGTATGATGGAAAGTTACAAATTAAATTCCGTTGAAGTGGAACAGGTAATACGCCAAATTTTAGGACCAGATTGGCACTTAATTTGTGGGAATTGGGATCCCCTGACTAGGACAGATAGTAAACCACGTGCCTTTGAGTCTGAAACATATAAGACACAAACACAGGACTTGTTAAAGCGTATTATAAAACAGTGGGAGCCTAAGGCAGATTGGACTTGTATTAATCAGTGTGTACAAACTGAAGATGAAAAAGTAGATCATTATTTACAAAGACTTAACCAGTGCTTTGATAACCACAGTGGAATAGACAAACCACCCAATCAAGAAAAGGATTCACCTTATGAACAACAGTTAAAAAATGCCTTTTAAAAGGATGTAGGACTGCAATCAGTAACTTCATTCACAAACATATGATAGATCATAGGGCACGTCTGCAACCCTTACTGGAGTATGCAAGACATGCAGAAAAATATTTAGAAGAAAGGAAAAAGAAACAAGCTCAAACCTTTACGGTGAGTGAAGATGGGACACTTATGCTATTGCAAGGTCCAACTAACAGGGGTAGAGGAAGGGGCAGAGGCAGGGGCAGAGGAAGAGGGAATGTGGGACATTCCGAAGACTATGAAGGAAGACAGAAAAGAGGAGAATGTTTCAAATGTGGTAGAAAGGGACATTTTGCCAGGGATTGCCGGTCTTCTGAAAGAACTAAAACCACCCCGAATCATGAGTCAGCATGACTATATGACGGTGGTGGAGGTGAATCAGACCCAGACAAAAAGGCTGATGGGCCAGACTCAATAAGGCAGAGTGAAGAGGAAGCTTTTGAGGACATAAACGAAGAGGGTAAGGGAGAATGTGCAGGATGGGAGAATGAAAAGACTGATTTTTCAGACGAAGGTGAATATCAGGTTGTTAATTTAACAGCTGGCTGTAACTATGCAGCTAGAGGCACAACCGATTATCACACTTCAAGTGGAAGGGAAGGATGTAGAATTTTTGTGTGATTCAGGGGCCTCCAGGACCCTGCTAAAAGCCTCTGCAGTGCCATCTGACGTAACTTCTGATGACTATGTATTAGCCAAGGCAGCCAATCGGCGCATTTATAAAGAACCACTATCCAAACCCTTATGGTTCACGGACCCTGAAACTAACCAAGCTATCAGATTTCGAGTCATTATTTCCAAAATTTGCCCTGTAAACTTATTAGGGAGAGATTTGATGCACGTATTTGGCATAGCTGCTGTGCCGACTGCATCAGGGATTCTAGCCAAACGAGTAGAAATTCAAGATGTTATGTTGCAGGTGGGGCAGGGTGATTTACACTACTGGTACAGTAATGATCTTGTCGAAACTGGACCACAAAATGTAGTAAACGAGCTAACTAATTTGGCCTTAAGCAAATATGGCACACAACCGCCAGTGGTAGCTAAACAACTACACTGTACAATGTACTACAGAAAGTATGTAGGACCAGACGACAAATATGAAGAGCAATTCTTTAAACACAAGGTCACAAAAATCTTGTTACAAAACCTATATTGGGATAAAACAGGAAATTCTGCAGTTACATGCAGTCTTACAAAAGATATGCAGTTATTTTTTCGCAATAATTCTATTGCACATGTCTCTGTAACAAGGGAAGAACAAATGGCATGGTATCTGGTGGGGAAGAAAGTTACTGAATGGGCTAAAATGACGCCAGAACAGTTGGCATGTAAAGGCGTGCAGATACAAAGACTAAATTGGGTTACCCAGGCTAGACCAACAGTGCACCTCCACGAAGACAGGCTAACGCCACCCGGGGGAGGGCCATTCTGAATATATCTCCTAACCCCACAGGAAGAATTAAAGTTACAATCAGTGTCAGATTCCTTATGGTCCCGCGGGCAACATGACATTGGGCTAATAAGAACAGCAGGACAGGTTAAAATAACTCCAAAATCCGACTTTAGACCTCACAAGCGTCAGTATCCGCTAAGTAAAAAGGCAGAAGAAGGCATTCTACCAGTGATCACGGCTCTATTACAAGCTGGGGTTTTAATTCCATGCACAGATTCACCGTGTAACACACCCTTGTTCCCAGTAAGGAAACCGGATGGGACCTGGAGAATGGTACAGGATCTGCAGGCTGTGAATGCTGCTGTGGTACCAAGGGCTCCTATGGTCCCAGATCCATCTGTTTTGTTAAATGATATCCTTCCCACAGATAAGTATTTTTCTGTCATTGATATCAGTAATGCATTTTTTTTCCATCCCTCTACAGGAAACTAGTAGGTTTTGGTTCGCTTTTACGTTCATGAGCAAGCGGTACACCTACACAAGGCTGCCGCAGGGATATTGTGAAAGTCTTTTCGCAAGAAATGTCAACAAACCTGGCACAGTTTCAACCGGAGCATGGCTGTCATCTACTGTTATCGTGGGCGACATCTTACTGGCTGCACCCACGGAGGCTGTCTGTGAGTCCGAAACTATTCGGTTATTGCATTTCTTGGCGAAAGAGGGACATAAGGTAAACAAATCTAAATTACAATTTTGTAAAACTGAAGTACGATATCTAGGCTATACCATTTCAAATGCTGGTAGACAACTAGATAGCTGTAGAAAAGAAGCTATTTTACAGGCACCAAGGCCCAGTACAAAAAAAAAAAAGAAATGATGTCATTTTTAGAAATAACTAACTTTTGTCGTAGTTGGATTCCCAATTATGCAGAGAAAGTGAGTTCACTTTCAGAACTTATTTTTACACTTCCCATGGCAGCACATGATGCGCTGAAATGGACAGATAAGGCAATACAGGCATTTACTAGGGTAAAGCAACTGATAGCAGGATCTGCAACACTTAGCTTCCCTGACTATATGAAACCTTTTGTTCAGACAGTAGATTGTAAGCAGGGCTTTATGACATCGGTTCTGTTGCAAACTTATGGGGATAAGTTGAGACCATTAGCTTTTTATTCCAGTAAACTGGACACAGTGGCACGATCATTGCCACACTGTGTACAAGCAGTAGTCGCAGCTGCACTGGTCGTGCAGGCGTCTGCAACCCTAGTTTTGTTTCATGACCTTAACTTACGAGTACCGCACTCTGTCGCAGTAAAACTTCTTCAGGATAAAGTTACCTTTCTCTCTTCTAGCAGACATTTGTCCTGCATGACAACGTTGTTATCACAACCACACATGACTATTAAGCGATGCACTACTCTTAATCCAGCCACACTGTTACCTACAGCTGATAACGGTGCCCCTCACGTATGTTTAGACTTAATACACTCTAATGTCTTACCAAGACCAGACCTTAAGGATCAGCCTTTGGCAAATTCAGATTGGACCCTGTTCGTAGATGGGTCAGCACGTAAGGATGAGGCAGGTATTACACAAGTGGGTTATGCAGTCACAACTGAGACTAAGGTACTAGAGGCAAAACCTCTCCCCAGGAACCTGTCCGCTGAATTGATTTCTTTGACCAGAGCATGCACCATTTCCAAGGATAAGGCAGTTACTATCTACACAGATAGTCAGTATGCTTTTTCCACGGTCCATGTCTTTGCACAGCAATAGAAAAATAGGGGAATGGTTACGGCCTCAGGAAAGGAAATAACCCACAAGGATTTAATCCTTAGCCTCTTACGAGCTGTCCAACTGCCACGGGGATTGGCCATCTGTAAGTGTGCAGCACACACAAATGCCAAGGATCCAGTATTACTTGGAAATGCACTAGCTGACAAAACTGCAAAAAGTGTAGCCTTAACCTCTACTTTTGCACTTGAGACCACACAGAAGGAACTTCATCCTACAGATAAATTTGATCTACAAACTTTACAAGTAATGCAGACACTTAGTACAGTTCAGAAAAAACAGTGATGGGTTAAATATGGGGCTATTCAGAAGCAGGGAGTTTTTGTAGGTCCAAATGATAAGTATGTCTTGCCAACAATCCTTTTTAGGTATGCTTCATTAGTGATGCACGGCCCATCGCACCTGGGCCCTGCTGCCACGGTTCAAATGAACCAGCAAATTTTCTGGACCAAGGGCTTTATAGCGTATGCTAAACAATTTTGTTTATCGTGCCTGCTTTGTGCACGATACCATGGTGGTGGGGTGCGAATCACCCCAGCAGCTTTCCCGCTGCCTCCGTATCCATTTCACACAATCTGTATGGATTTCATTGAACTAACTCCTGTTCAACAGAAGCGATTTGTGTTAGTCATTATTGATGCTTTTACAAAATGGGTAGAAGCCAGATGCATTGTCGGTAGCCAAGGCCCTTACAAATAACATTATCTCTCATTTTGGGCTACCCACACGCATCTATTCTGATAATGGCACACATTTTGTAAACCAAGTTATTCAAAAGCTGGCTGTTTCAGATTGAACTAAAACACCACTGTGCCTACCACCCACAGTCAGCAGGGTTGGTTGAACACCATAATGGTATTCTCAAAGGCAAGTTACGTAAACTCATGGCCGAGACGCACCAGTCTTGGATAAACTGCTTACCTCTGGCACTCCTGTCAATGCGTACTACTCCCACTTCAAAAGGGGTCACACCATTTAAACTATTATATGGGAGACCCCGCAGTGGCAAGATCGAGGGGGTAAAGAGATAGCAGATTACATGAGGAAAATGCTGACAAAAACTAACACTTCTCTAATGAATGATTATTTTTCAGATCAGAAGAACAACAGGATCCTGAAAGTGGAACCAGGAAACTTGAGAAACACTGATTAGTACTAATCTTGTTTTGTATAAATATCTGACTATTGTAGCAATGCAGAGAAATGAGCAGCCTTTCCCACCAAAGCATTCCAAAATAATTTTGTTGTTAATAAGTGTGATTGTTACTTTTCTGTTTTGGCCGTTTTTATTTTCAAACAAAACTAGCCAAGTGAAGAGAGATGAAAATACAGCTTGGCATCCACCCTTTAACACGTATCAGGCTATTAAATATGCATATGCTTTGTCTTTTAATGTTTCAAATTGTTGGATATGCACAGCTATCCGTACTGTACATGGTGGTCTGATGTTAGGTACAGTCCCTTTGGGGGCAAATGATACATGGACCATTTTACTATTTGAGACTTCGGAGGTAGCCTTAAAGGACAAAATAGCATTACCCCTCATGGGTCGTCAGAATGGAACTGTATGTTTCCAAAGATCTGGAAAAATTAAGGTTGGATGGAGTCAATGTAATGTAACCATAATTCATAACTGTACATTAGATGGGCACTGTGCAACAAGTTTCAAGCCTATAAGAGTGCTTATTAATAGTACAGGGCTTATTAATGTCACAAGTTTTGTTGAAAAAATGTTATCTGTGTATGATCTTTTGTTTAAAGGGATACAAGACAAAGGAAATCATTCTATCCCAGTAAATATCACTCTTAAAGTGAATGACTGTTATTTTGTCTGTGGTAAAAAAGCATACAAATGGTTACCAAGGAATTGGTCAGGCAGTTGTTTTTTGGGTTATTTGGCACCAGCTATAAGACATTCATTTACTCTTCCCCAAGGTAAAATGTGAATAAACCTGTTAATCCCGTAGGTAATATTGATGCATCCTGGATCTATCATCACGATTTGGCCCACAGTAGCAGCAAGGGACTGTCACACATGGACTTGGGCGATGATGTCATTTCTTGGGCTGGTATTCTTCCAGCCTATGGGACAGTGAAATCTATTTGGGAGCTCAGAAAACTGTCAAAACTGTTAAAAACTCTGAGCAATGCAACTTTTTCTGCGCTAGAGTTGGTGACGGATGAGCTAACTGCAATGAGGACTGTAGTGTTGCAGAATCAGGAGGTACTTGCAAGTGTTGTCCGTTCATTACAGACAACTGATATGACATTAACAGTTATCTGGAGATCCTACAGCAAGTTTCTAAACTTACAAACCCAGGACAGAATCCATTGACTGATATTTTCCAAAATTGGTTTGGGAATTGAGAAACAGTACTTGTGAATGTCTTAATTGCTGTATGTGTTGGTGCCATTATATTCCTACTGTTGGGTTGTTGTTGCATTCCTTGCATCCGAATGATAATATCAAGTGTATTGTCTGCCAATGCAACTAAAGCTTATTATTCTGAATATACAGGAAATGAACTGTGTTAAAACCTGTATGAATAAAATGTATTACTGGGGATACAAAGTGTTGTGAGGGGGGAAATGTAGTAAGAATCTTTGTGTTCAACATCTTTGTATCCTGTATAGGAAGGGTTAAAATGTGAAACTGCATTGCGTGCAAAGAAATAAGCTAAAATGAGTTGTTTTTCTTGTAAGGAATTTGCTGACCAGAAAGGAATGCACAGATGCTACTTTGGTCCAGGCACAGGCCTATCTTGGGACTGACCTCTGACCAAGGAGGAGTGCATAGATGTTACCTTGATGTAGGCACCAACTTATCTTGTGTCTGACTTTTTTACCATCTAAGGCTCCACTGAGTGAATTTATAGCTTTGACTGAAATTCCTTGTCTAGTAACCAGCTGCTGAGTATGCATGAAAGAGGGTATAAAAACTCATGTAAAGTGTGTAGAAATTAGACTGCTGACAACCAAGAACTTTTTGTGGCAGATCTCCATGCATGTTAAATAAACTCTTTTTTGGCCTACCTTTTTTGCTGCGTGATTCTTCCAGTATATGTTAAGAGTATTAAAAATCTTTTGACAATAAGCAATCTTAAGATAGAATAAATATTGATTACCAGTCCGATGAGTACAGGAAGCTTGATGTGTATTGAAAGGTTTTGTTGCTGTTTGCTGTCTCCTTTGTGAGAGTGACAATTTTTCTGTATGAGAAACACTGATGTTAAAGATGGTTGTAATAAGAAAAATATCTTCTTATATAATGCTTATATTTTTATAACAGAGAGATTGCAGTGCACCGATGTATGTCAAGTCAGGAGTGCAGAAAGTATAGCACTTTTGTCAAAACAGTGATGTGAAAATCAGTATGTCAAGTATTGAGATGTTTCTCTGATATAACTAATCCATATAATGCATATTATTTACAGTGGTAAGGTGATTATGCCACTATATACAATATTTGAAAATATTGTTTTTTTTTTTTATTCTTCTCCACCCATTCCCACAACATTTTAGCAGTTCTCCCTGGATTTAGTGCCTGCTCTTTTCCCAGATGTTTTAGTTATTCCATGTTAGGCACCGTGGATATAACACTTGGCCAGGTGGGTCCAAACTGCTCACAGAATTAACATCTGTGGTAGCTCATCTGTAGCCTCAGAAATGAGGAATTCAGTAGTGCATATATATCACAGATGTGTAGATGGAAAGCATCATTCTGATAGTAGCAGTCACAATCCCTAAGAGTGGGAGGTATTAGTACAATGACATGAAGATTTTATTGCTACTGTTGTACAATAAGAAGGGAAAATATGAGGCCTAGGTCTCAACAGATGTTTCAAAGGTAAACAGTTTTCCTAAGGACTCCTGTGAGGATAGTAGAGCTAGTAGCTATCATCTACTTCATCCTATCACTCCCTATGAGTGGCACAGATTTACTGCTGATCCTTTGGTCACTAGCAGTGTAGATAGATGTCTTGCATCTGTTTCATTGTTTGCTTTGAAAATATTGTTTGCAGGATAAAAGCTAATGTGATCTTATTAGAAAATACTTACCCACATCAGTAGTAATGACTTCACATTTGTAGTCAGCATCAGTAGTACCATAACACTTGTCAAAAAAGCATAAATTATGATCAAACAATAAACTGTCAATTCTGAGAAAATAACTATGTCACTAAAGATCTAGGGATAATGGTAGAAAACAATTTAAACTTGGAGCACACATTTTACAAAAGTCAGAAAAGCATATTCTGTAGCACATTTAATTCTAGCTAGCTTGTCTAATTATTTCAAGGGGAATAGTTTGCCAGTTTATAACATGCTGATTCAACCCTTTTTGAATACTGAATTACATTTTCCAGTTTTGAAAAAAAGGTTCATGATTTAACATGGAAACATACACTGATTCATTAATTAAAATTAATCATAGGACTGGAGAGGTATAGCTATTAGGAAAGATTTAAAAAACAATTGTCATCATATTCTGCTAAGTGAACATTATTTACCTCTACCTGATCATAAGGCAAAGTCAGAGCTGGATCAATTTGAAAGTTTATAGATCATTTGCACATCAGCAAAATGGTAATTCATGAAAATGTTTTATTTTTGTGTTTTGCTATAGGACTTACCTTCTGTTTTGCAGAACATGAAATTTGGATTTTTTTCTTATTTTTTCAGGAAACTTCATAGTATAAGGTGCTGTCCCAAATATTTACATGCTCCACCCACCATGCCGTTATGTATAGAACATTGTGCTTCAGTGTAGATGTGATGGTATCATGTTGGGGTCAGAACTGTCCATTTTCCAAACCATGGGCTGTAAGGGGCAGACATTCCTTTGTTTTACATCAGCATGCATTTTCAGGAAAGAAAAAAAAATGAAAAGTGTACTACCAGGCATAACTGACTGTAATACTTAGTGATTTACCAGAACAATCAAGCATATAAGGGACAAATCAGCCAGACAAAAACAGGAAAACATGCAGAACTCAGGGCAGTACAGAGGTACATACACAAACAAATGTAGTTATTCACTTCATATAATAATAGCTGCTTTGCAGATATAAATTTACACTCCATTTATTGTTACACCAGTACTGTGGGTACATGAACAATATTAAAAACAGTAGAGTAATAAAATTTCATTTTCTGTATGTGCAGTGCTGCAGTATTGAAAGAAGAATAAGATGTAGCAGTCCATCTTTGTATCATCAAAGTAACAAGCATGATGATGCAATGGAGTCTCCATATTTAGAAGTTTATAAAAAAATAGTTATAGAAAATAGAATATGATTTATTTCTGTGGCAGACCAGCAGCACTATGCTTTCAGATTGCCTTTGGAAATGTAAGAAAGTGGAAAAAAACACACACACATTACATATAATCTTTAAGCCTGGAATGCACTACCATCCATAAATATACTACACATGTATTTCCAAGACTGTGGAATAATCCCCTACACTCACAATCAAAAATGATTGACATACGTATATCTATCTATGTTTGTGTGTGTGTGTGTGTGTGTGTGTGTGTGTGTGTGTGTGTGTGTGTGTGTGTGTGTGTGTATATATATATATATATATGTATATATATATATATATATATATATATATATATATATATATATATAAAATAAATATATGTAAATATGTGTGTGTATGTACATATGTATTACACTGTGTGTTGTGTTTTCAGACAGTAAAATAATGTTTAGGGTATGTTCAGAAAATCAGTAAATAGTATACTACAATGCTGATACCCAGCAGACTTAATTATCTTGAAGCAGACAAAGCAGAAAAGGTAAAGAATCAGTCCATGAAGGGTTACATATGGTACAGCTAACACTACCCTCACATTATTTTTATGAGGTATTTTGGATCTGTCACTTTCGTGTTGGTACACAAATAAACGAGTCTTTATGGGTTCTGTTTAAGTAGCTTTATTCTATACAAACACATCACTGTAAAGGCTTATTGACTATGACTAAGTAATTTATATACAAACTAACCTCTGCAATCATACATGCTCACTCACTGGCTGCTTCTACAAAATGGCACTAGGGATTGCACATGTCTGGAATTTATACATACACAAACAGCCTCACATGCTTCTTAATGACATAGCACACACACACACACACACATTGCATTCCTCTCTCTTTGAGAAATAGATCATGCAATTTGTCATGAGATTATTTAACATGCAGAAATCACAGATAATCTAAAGACATGCATTATACAATACTAAGTACACAGATATATACAATCAAGTCCATGTTGCTGTGTATCTCACACTAGGCTTAGAAACATGTCCATATCATGTGACATAACATTGGGAATCGGATGTAGCAACTGGAACAGTCTCTGCAAAATGGTTGACCTGTGGAATGTCTGAATTACTTTCTGGAACAGAATCAGACTTTTGAACACATTCTGGTCTGGAACAATGTCAGACTCATTCTTTGATTTAGAGTTTGCATCACAGATATAATGTTGTGAATACAATGATGATAGTTCTGGTAAAGAAAGAAGATGTCTGCAATTGCTCCTGTACTCTACACCCTCAGAACTTACCAAATAGGATCTCGGCTCGACACAGATGCCTGTAATCTGTTCTATTCGATCAAAACGTTTCATTGTATGGATTCATACTCTCTCCTTCCCTCAGTGAACGAAGTAATCTGCTTGATTTGTCATAACTAGATTTCTGGATATTACACTTCTTAAACAACTGAGCCTTGTTGGTTTTATGGTTCTTAGAATTAGGCCTCAACAAACTGGATGAAATAGGTAGCATAGTCCTACTTTGTGTGGAAAGTAGTGTTTGAGTAGGTGAGCCACAAATATCATCATGAGGAATGTTTCTGAGATTAAGTAGATTCAAGAATACATTGCACGCTTTGACTTTTCAAGTAATTGCTTTGTACTCTGTACAGCTCGTTCAGCTAGACAATTGGACTGTGGATATTCAGGACTACTAGTGACATTACAAAGTCTCATTCTCTCGCAAATTTCTGAAACAACTGGCTAGTAAATTGAGTACCATTGTCAGAATAAAGTTAGTGTGGACTACCATGAACTGAGAAATTACATTTCAACTTAGTGATAACAGCTGCTGAAGTTAAGTTTATTAGCAGATCAATTTTAAACCGATTTGAGTAAAAGTCTACCAAAACCAAACAGTGTTGATTGTTCCACTCAAAGATATCACTTGCTACAGTATACTAAGATAATTCAGGTATCGGATTTAGTTGAAACGGTTTTCTTTGCAAATACGCTTTGGTACTATTACATACTGAACAAGAAGAAAGAACTCTATCAATCTCCATTGATACTGAAGGCCAAAATGCTAGTACTCTTGGTCTTCTTTTAGTGGATAACAAACCTGGGTGACCATGATGCAAAACTTGAACATATTCTTGCTGTAAGGAAGCAGGAGCAACAATTTTAGGACCTTGGTAAATAATACGATCTTCCATCAACAATTCATCTCTGTAAGGAAAATATGATTGCATGTCAGGTGATACACTAGATTGCTTTGACGGCCATCGGACATTGATGTAGTGATTAAGCTTTTGTGAAATTGGATCAATCATAGTGTGATCTCTCAACTCATCAAATTTAGTGGTGGAAAAATTACACACTAACATTACAACAAAGTCAAAAGTTTCAGCATCAACCTGTTCTGTGGTATTTCTAGGCAATCTGGATAAGGTATCAGCCAGAGAGAGCAATTTGCCTTTAGTGTAGACCATTTTGAAATTGTACTTTTGCAACTTGAGCATCATTCTATGTAATCTCACTGGAGCAGAATGCATAGGCTTCTTTAGAATGGTAACAAGAGGTTGATAACCTGTTTCAGTCAGAATAGCTTGACCATAAATGTAATCATGACACTTGGAACATGCAAAAACTATTGCCTAAAGCTCTTTCTCCTTTTGAGCATAATACATTTCAATCTGAGTTAATGTCCTAGATGCATGGACTACTGGTCTGCCATCTTGAAGAATAACTGCACCAAGACCAATTTCTGAAGCATCACAGGAAAGAACAACTGGTTTGTTGAGATCATAGTATCTTAACATAGGTGGGATGGCAATTTTATGCTTAAGGTTGTCGAATGTCTTCTGATGATGTTCTAACCATGACCATGCAACATTTTTGCATGCTACAAAAAAACAGATGGCTCTCCCCAGGATAAGTGTTCCACTGCTTAGAAGTATAAAGCCACAAAGTCCAACATAAACAGTAGCAGTAAAACAGCCAGGCAGTAAACGGACCATAAAACGTTTAATAAATCATAAAACTGTAAGCGCTTTCCCTGTGAGCTTTTTTAGACCAATAAAAGCATTCAAATCAAATAAAAGCATTTAAATATAATTACACATCCAATGAAATTTAAGGGATCAATTTAAAACAGAGTTCAAATTTAAAGGCATATACCATCATTACATCGGCATGTAAATTAATCAGTCTATCTCAGTTCATTGCATCCAAGTTGTCATACATTAATAGACAATATAAACAGTAACTTTTGAACTATAAAGTCCTAATAAACAAACATTAGGTACCCATTAAAAATGTATATAATGATCCATAGATATAAATAATTAAAATATTTAGAATGTACTTATATGAACTTAAAGTATGGTCACCTCCTAAAGAATTCTCATGAAAATTCATATTGATGCCAAAAACTAAATTTCATGCTAATATTATGCAGGACGCTTAAATTATGTCTGACTGATCAACAGACTTCTGGATCTCAGTGTGGGTTTTAAGGATGCCCTCTCATTGAGACCCCTGCCCCTATCAGCTCTGAGTCTCAATATCCACTTGACCTCTTTACTTTCTGTCATGTTTTTAACGTTACCTTCTTGTATGCTAGGTATATTAACATCTATCACCATAAATTTAAATGTGTTCATTTCCTTGTAATAGGATATGTTTGGATAGGGCACTATTACTATATCATATTCTAGTGCTGTATAAGTATTCTCTGATTCTATCTTTAAGTGCCCTGTCCATTGTTCTGACATAGAATGAGTGACTTAGGACACATTCAGCCAGGTATATTACATGTGATGTTTCACAACTGGCAGTGATGTTGAAATTAAACGTTTGGGCAGTATCTGGATGCATAAAACTCCCACTACTATTAATAAACCCACAAAACCTATATTGACCACATGGGTGGGTGTATGATCTTATGTCTAGGGGCTAATCCAACCTACTTCTAGAATGACACAGTAACCTCGTCAAGTTGTATTTATTCTTAAATCTAAACTATGGTACATCCCCTAGAATCTCTCTTACTACTGGGTCCACTGTCAAGATCACCCAGTTATTCTTAATAATCCCTAAGACATCATTATTATTATTCGTATAAAACATGGGTATCTTCATGCCTCTCTTTTCATTATTGGTTGTTGTAGGTGCATTATTATCTAGACAAGGTGCATAATACGGGTATGCTCTACTTTCCCTGAGGTTATATAAATCTGAGACCCCTTTCTCTATCTCATAAGTATTATAACCTCTATCAGTAAATGTTCTCTTCAGATCCATTAACTCAGACTGAAAGCCTTCATCTGATGCATTCAGTCTGGATACTCTCATGCCCTGTCCTTTTATTACATTCCTAAATACATATTGGGGAATCATACTGTGCCTATGAAGTAGAGTGTTCCTATAACAGCTTAATTCTATACACCCCTGTGTTAATGAGGCCATTGCTCAACCTCTCACCATATACATCCAGATACTCAGTTCTAACTTTGGAGGATGCCATCATGAACCTAAGGTACTTAGTGGCACCATTCAATTGTTGGACATAAGTGCCCAACCCTATTGTATCCCCTGTCCATATAAGGAAGAGGTTGTCGACAAAACAATGATAACAGGGGACATGTCTCACATAGAGTTCCATCTGAAAAAGTGTATTTTCTTCCCACAGGTCTAGAAACATGTTAGTGTAGCTATTGGCACATGAGGTGCCCATAGCTACGCCATCCTTCTGTAAATAAATAGTGTTGTCACACAAGAATAAGTTAACCTCCAGAATAGTCTCTAAGAATAAACATATAAGGTCTACCTGCGTAGCACTATAGTCACTATGTCTAGTAAGATATTCCTGTACTGATGCTACCCCTAATGTATTGGGTGTGATGGTAAATAATGATTTTACATCTAGTATGACAAAATAAAAGTCTGTGTCTTCAGGTAGTGTATTCATAAAACTGTACAGATCAATCAAAAACTGTTTGGTATCCCTAAGGACAAACCTGTTCTTGTCTAGCATGGGACATAAAAATCTGTCAACATACAGTAAGAATAACTCTGTGCACCAGCCCCTGCCAGCAGCTATGGGTGTCATGTGTGGTCGTAACCCATTTTTTTGTATTTTCAGCAGTCCTTGTATGGTAGGAATAAGAGGATATTCACATTTCAAGAACCTGAACAGCTCTAAATTTATTTGTTCACTTTTCAAGATATCTTCCAGCATATTCAGAATGATATTCTCTACTGTATGCACATAATCAATGTCAACAACAGAGTAATATCTGGCATCACTCAACATCACCTTCATGGATAGGAAATAATCATACCTATCCATTATAACTATAGGACTGCCTTTATCAGCTGGTCTGATTACAATGGTGTCATCATTCTCTAACTGCTTCAATGCTCTATGTTCACTAAGTTTGATGTTATATTTTAAACTTCTATGTGTATTCATAGTTCTTTTATCATCATAAAACATATATAAATCATCCTCAACCAATTTGTTAAATGCTTCAACAAGGGAGTGAGTATTTGTTATACACAGACTGAGTTTCATGAAAGCACAAGCACTACCATTCACACTGTTTCCAAACTCTAGTTTTAACATCACATTTTTACTAAATATTTTAACATCCAGAATAGTATCAGTAATATCACTATTCTTCATAGGAATGAAAGTAAGTCCTTTACTCAAAACTGATATCTCATCTGCAGTTAAACGGTGTTGAGATATATTCCAAATTAAAGAGACCTTAGATGGTTCCACATTTTCTTGATGGACTGATTCGATTGTCTCTCCAAAGATAATTTGCATTTTTGATGCCCCTGACACATAGACCGAGTCCTCCTGGCCCCTTTCTCCCCATTGATGGGTAAAGGGAACTGTGTATATGAGTCGGTATTGGAGGTAGAAGGTTCTCCTGACAATGGAATGTGTTGTATATTTGGCACTTTAGGTCTCACATCCTTCTCATACTGAACTTTGGATGTACCAGTGGGCACAGTGTAGCATTCATATGAAATAATGAGGTGGTGGATGAATTCTCCTGAACAATGAAGGCAGTGGGTCCTCCTTTTGCAATATTGATATCTTGCTGTATAACATTAACTCCAGCATTGTGGGATATATTGCTAGATTCTAAAGTCACTACTCTTTCTTTATAAGAACTATTAGAATGACCAGTTCGTTCATGTTGTCTAATCTCATTCTCATTTCTCGGCCATGTGAGAACTTGTCCCCTTTTAAAGTCATTAGTGTCTCTATCTATTTTAACTTTTGTTTGTTGTAACAGTTTTCTTTCAAAGACAACAACTCCATCCAATAAACCTTCCATTAGTCGATCAATGACATGCCCAGGATACTTATTAAATGTACACATTTCTGTTCTTTAATGGACTCTCTTAGTCTATCCTCCGCTTGTTTGAAAAAGTCAATAAGCAGAGCCAAATATTTGGTGCTTACCTCCAAATTCAGTTGCTGCCATCTGGTAATTAGATCTGGATAAAGGGCTCCATATGTAGGCATTTTTGAGGATATGCAGGCCCCTAGGTATAATTTTCCTTGCCAAGCATACCTCAAAATGCTGTTTTTGTGTTTGTAGATACTTTAACTTAATGAAATCCAACTCCAACTTCTCCATAGCATTCCACAACCTCTCAATATCAACTGCTTCTGTATAGGAAGCGTTGTCACTGGAAGTGACTTCATATAGCATCAAGGGATTCCCTTCACACATTACTCATGCATTAAACCTGTCAGACAGGCTCCTGATAGTATCTCCCGACCCTACGGCTTTATATTCCAGTTCCAAGTCCTGATTAAGTCCTTCTGCAATGTCCCTAAGTAGTGCGATGCAAATAATCAGAAAAATAACAAAAAACAGATGGCTCTGCCCAAGATAAGTGTTCCACTGCTTAGAAGTATAAAGACACTTATGTAGGCAGCTTCAATTATGCCTGACTGATCAACAGTCTTCTGGATGTTCTTAAGAAGAATTGGGGGATCTTGACAGTGGACCCAGTAGTAAGAGAGATTCTAGGGGATGTACCAAAGTTTAGATTTAAGAATAAATACAACTTAAAGAGGTTACTGTGTCATTCTAGAAGTAGGTTGGAACGGCCCCTAGTCGTAAGATCGCACACCCAGCCATGTGGTCAGTGTAGGTTTTGTGGGTTTATTAATAGTAATAGGAGTTTTATGCATCCAGATACTGGCCAGAAATTTAATTTCAACATCTCTGCAAGTTGTGAAACATCACATGTGGTATACCTGGCTGAATATGTCCTTCTTCACTCATTCTATGTAGGAAAAACAGACAGGCCACTTAAAGATAGAATCAGTGAACACTTATACATCACTAGAATATGATCTAGTAATAGTGCCTTATCCAAACTTACCCTATTACAAGGAAATGACCACACATTTAAATTTATGGTGATAGATGTTAATATACCTAGCCTACGAGAAGGTGACTTTAGAAACATGACAGAAAGTAGCGAGGTCAAGTGGATATTGAGACTCAGAGCCAATAGGGGCAGAGGTCTCAACAACAGAGCATCCTTAAAACCCACACTAAGATCCAGAAGACTGTTGATCATTCAGGCATAATTGAAGCTGCCTGCTTAATTTTAGCATGGAATTTTATTTTTTTGCATCAATATGAATTTTCATGAGAATTCTTTTGGAGATGACCATACTTTAAGCTCATATAAGTACATTCTAAATATTTTAATTATTTATATCTATGAATCATTATATACATTTTAATGGGTACCTAATGTTTGTTTATTAGGAGTTTATAGTTCAAAAGTTACAGTTTATATTGTCTATTAATGTATGACAACTTGGATATAATGAACTGAGATAGAAAGATTAATTTATATGATGATGTAATGATGGTATATGCCTTTAAATTTGAACTCTGTATTAAATTGATCCTTTGAATTTCATTGGATGTGTAATTATATTTAAATGCTTTTATTTGATTTGAATGCTTTTACTGGTCTGAAGAAGCTCATTGCAAAAGCGCTTACCATTTTATGATTTATTAAACGGTTTATGGTCCGTTTACTGCCTAGCTGTTTTACTACTAATGTTTATGTTAGATTTTTGCATGTTAGCACTCTCAAAGGTGCTGTCTACTCACTGAAATCTGGTATAAACTTGCCTAAATAGTTGACCATGCCCAGAAAACACTGTAAACTTTGCTGACACCTCTAGAAACGTTGTTTGTTTGGTAGGGTCAAGTCTTAAGCATATACTTGTGAACAAATGTCCTAAGAAGGTTACTTCTGGAAGCCTGCATTTGCACTTCAAAGCAGTGAGCTTCAAATTTACTTCATGTGCTCTGTCTAGAATTTTCTTGAGGTTTCTGTCATGCTCTGCTTCACCATTGCCTCCAACTAATAGATCGTCTACTATTATGGCACAAGGATAACCTGAAAAATATTGTTCCATTGCACACTGAAAGACGTCACTTGCAGAATTTATTCCAAATGGCATCCTTAGGAATCTGTATCTGTCAAACAGAGTACCAAAAGTAGTTAGAAATGAGGATTTGAGATCAAGCATCACTTGCCAAAATGAACCCTTTGCATCCAAAACAGAAAATACAGTGACATTCAGTATTAGAGCTGCAACTTCCTCACCTGTGCACATTGGATGATATGGTCCTTTTTAATGCTTTGTTCAAATCTCTAGGATCAATGCATGTTCTGATTTTGTCTGAGTCTTTCTTATGAGGGGCTACCATGGACGACACCCATTCAGTTGGTTCTGTGACTGGAGAAATCACATCTTGCTGCACCCTCTTATCCAACAGAGCTTTGATTATTTTGCATTGCTATTGGAACTTTTCTTTCTGGTCTGACTACTGGAGTGACCTCCGGATCTAACTTCATGGAATACACAACTGGAAGTCTGCCCAACTTGTCATCAAAAACATCAGCATACTCTGAGAAAATGGCTTCAGAAAAACTTGAACTTGGGACTGCACTCACATGATGAACTTCTTTGGCAAAAGAAAGCAGATTAATTCTCAAACTGTCTTTGAGACCTAGTAAAGATTGCAATGGTCATCGGACTACGTAGAATAATAAGTTGTAACAGTTCTCAGCCAAATAACATGAAAGTATTACTGAACCTTCGGTCTGAATTTCTTCACCTCCATACACAACAAGACTTGCACTGCTGGTTACTTTGAGTTGTTCCTTAGTTCTCACTTTTGCAGATGTGTCTGCTGATATAACATTACACTGTGATTCAGTGTCTACTTTGAGCTCTGTGGATTTTCCATTGATCTGGACCATACAAAACACTTCACTTCATATTAATAAGTTTACTGCATCAGCTTTTTCTCAAAGTACTGATACACCATCCACGTAGAAAGCTGACTGTTTCGGCTCAACTTGATCAGCTTGCTTCTTTGTGCAACCTTTCTTTACAACTGAGTAAGGCTTACTTGATTTGCAAAACTTCTTGAAATGGTTCCATTTTTTACACTTCTGGCATGGTTGACCAAATGCTAAGCACGTCTCTCTTATGGATTCATGATTTACATCACAATTGCAACAGTTAACAATTAAGCTAGACTTGGGTTTTGCTGACATCCATTTTTGTTGCACTGAGCTGGCGGTGGAGCTTGCACTTTTTCTTAAACATTCTGTAAATAGAAAGTTCTTTGGAAACCCTGTCGCTACCCCTTTCTTAGGCCTGTTTCTGTTTGCCATGTGTTGCATACTATCTATGTTTGCTCTGGAGCTCATTAAAATTGTGCTTTGGTCACTCATAAGCATACTAGTACTTGTTTCTTTCACCTCATGGATGGATCTGACAAATCTCTATTGCTTTAGTTAATGTCAAATCACTGTCACAAAGTCAAATCTTTCTCACTGCACTATTAATACCACACATAAGTCTGTCCTTTATCAGCTCATCTTTCAAATCACCAAACCGACACATTTTAGCTTTGTTTCTCAAATCAGTTATATAAGCTGCAAATGTTTCCCCTGGTTTCTGATCTCTTGTATAAAACAAATGCTTCTCTAATGTAATGTTCATCTGGGGGTTACACATCCTCTCTGAACTTGCGCTTTAAACACTCTGGGTCTTCCCTTGATTCAGTTTTCACAACAATATGGCAATCTGCTCCTTCACCTTCATACACTGCTGGTGCATATACAATAAACATTCTCTTTCTATGGTCTCAGATCCTGCTAAATTTAGCAAAATGAATTCCCTGGTATGTGCATCTCTATCTGCATAAGCTGCTTGTATGAAAATATCGTACTCTTGTTGAAATATTCTCCAGTTCTCTGCAATATTCTGATCAAATACAAGTGGTTGAGGTTTTTGCACCCCACCAAGGGGCTCTAATGTCCTAGACCTAGTACTTACTAACATGAGGGGCTACTGCACTACTGCCAGTGTGCTGCCCTCCCTAGTTAAGTCAGACCATAAATCTGTCTCATTTGAAGTAATGCTTAGACCTAACAGCCCCCACAGGAGCAAAAGAAAAAAAAGATTTCTCCAAAGCAACCTATCGCCTCCTAAGCAATGGTAGAAATGTTTTCATAGTCCCTGCTAACAAGCATACAAGCAATAACCACTCCTATGCAAAGAAATAGACAAATACCCAAAATAGCCACTTAAGTAAATATATTGACTAGGCAGTACCTGACAGGACTAAAATCTGGTCCAAAAACAACCTACCATGGTGGAGTGCAAGTATAAATAAGTTATATAATAAAAAGAAAGATACTGATATCTAAAAATAAGAAGGAACATTCTCAGCAAAGGAAGACTACCCTACACAGCCTAAACAAGCAAATCAGAAACCTGGTAAAGTCCTGTAAAGCAAGTTACGAGACTAGACTGACATCTCTAGCTAAAGACAATCATAAGGCATTCTTTATCTACATCTAAAACTTCAAAGGGAAAACTCAGCTGTGTGTTGAACTTACAGTTGATGGCACCACTCAAATGGAACCTGAAGAAATTGCTAGTCTGATGGTTGACAGATATGGTGACAATTTCACCTCCTGTTCCCTACCAACCATACCCTTAGCATTCCTGATACCCTTCCTCTACCATTTAACTCCAAAGAACAGGTCAACACTTAGCTGCCTGTTTAACCATATCTTGAGCACTGGTTCTGTGCCAGAGGAGTGGAGAACAGCATCAGTAATTCCCTTTCACAAAGGGGGTCCATCAACTGACCCTGAAAACTATAGACCCATTAGTCTGAACAGCCTTATCTGTAAGGCCATAGAAAGAATTATCATGGACCTTGTCCATCAGGACATAGGCAACCTTCAAACTCTTGACCCAACTCAGTTTGATTTTGTCAAAGGTAAATTTTGGTTATTAAACCTTGTGAACTTCTTTGAAAGAAACTCACCAAAGCCGTGGATGAGGGAAAAGCAGTACTTACCACATATTTTTACTTGGCCAAGGTGTTTGACACAATTCCCAATTCAGGGCTCATTGAAAAACTCTCCCAGCTGGGTATCAACCGATTCATCATGAGATGGGTAGCAAACTGGCTCACAGACAGAACACACGCTGTTAAAGTTGGAGAATCCACCTCCACCAGTAGACCAGTTACCACTGGTGTACCACAAGGACCTGTACTGGGCCCTCTATTGTTTAGAATTTATTTTTCTGAAGTCCAGTCAAAAGTTGATGGCCTGTGGCTTACTAAGTCTGCAGGTGATTGTAAACTGGGCACAGTCATAGAGTCCCCCAACAAAATCAACAAATTACAGAAGGGAATAAGACTGAAAAACGACTGAAAAACAACTGGTACTGGGGCCATAGACTAAAGCTAAACACAAAACATTCCTCATTATCCCCTTTGGCAGAGAAGTAGCTAGCCCCTGATAGTTACAATATAGACATCACCCCTCTAAGCTCAAACACAGTGGTGTGTGACTTGGGAATGCAGGTTGATAGCAATCTAAACTTTGATCACCTTGCGTCCACAGTAGTAAGAAAAGCCTTCTACACTGACCATCTCATGGATAAGGGCATCACATTCAAGACCAGGGAGGTAATTACTCCACTGTACTCTGCCCTTATCAGACCACTGATTGAGTACAATGCTCCCTTCTGCATTTACCTCACCAGATACCTGCAGCAGCTGGAGAGAACACAGAGATTTCTAACCAAGATAATTCACTGCTATACCTATATGTGAGATTATGATCAATCCTGGCTAGTTGACAGGTGTACATGGCATATATATGGCAGAATCCACACTGTCATGAATGTAACCTATAACATCAATGTTGTCAATCAGCTATGTATGTACTGTGTACATCACAGGAACACGTGTCACACATGTATCTGGTATAACACTTTGATGGGGTTTCCACAACATCAGACACTAATGTTTATGCAATAAAAAGAATACTTAGGTATGGGCAATAAGCTGTATAGGAGCTCACTGTGGCAAATGTGGTACACTTGAGTGATTCATCTCTTGAAAATGTGTAGGGAGGTACATGAAAAAGGGTGCACTGTGCTCAGTTACTGGTGTGATGAAGACTCTGAACTATGGAAGTATAATGGCCTTTGATGTGGATGTCCTGCACATACTCAGGAATTATGTTACATACAAAGGAGTATTCACCAGTGTGGGTACATGCTAGTGGATGTTCTGCATACTATCTATCTGAGTACACAGGTCACATACCACTTGGTCTGCTCATAGAGGTGTGCTGTCTATATTATAATTAGCTTGTGCATTTGCTTTCAGAACATAACTAATAACCTCCATGTTTTTATTTATCTCCTGTGTCTCCATAACTGTGGCAAGAATCCTTTGTGTTTGTTGATACTGTCTGTATTATACTAATATCACACTTGGATTCAGTGATTGTCCACACCATGCAGTCCTCTAGAAAGCTGTTTGAACAAAGGTTGTGTATGTCATTCTTGATGTATGTAACTTAAATAATGAACAAGAAAAGGGCCTTGCACACTTGCACACAGCCCTGAGGTATGGACCTGATCACTGGACTCAAGATACAGGTCACTTCACACACATCAATATATATATATATATATATATATATATATATATATATATATATATATATATATAAACATATGTGATCCAGTGGTCTACCCACTTGGTGATATAGGTGTTTATGGCCACTTGTGACAGTGTTCCAGTAATACATCAATGTGGATTTGCGTCAAATGCCTTGGTCTGGTCAAGTTCTGCAGGATGATAGTGTTGTCATTATGCATGCCCTTGTTGACCAGATGTAACAGGCATAGATGTAGCCTGAAAAAGTCACACAAGTCTTTCACATGCATCCAGGATGTTACCAGTGTCCATTTAAAAATGATCCATTATGACATATTGGTCTACCTCACAGATGAAGAGAGTCAGGATGTGGCTATACATGCATGATTCAGGTGATGTCCTCCCCCAATCAGATCGATGCATGTTGATGTGCACTCTTTTTTGGGAACATATTCTGTCTGGAGGCTATACTGAAGTATGAATCCAACTGTGTCTGGTAGGTCCAAGTTTTGAGTCACGCTATAGACAATTGTTGATGTTATCACAGCCCGTAGCTTCTGTGTTAGTAGAAGTACACAGTGCACAGATGTGTTTCCCTCCTTAGCACAGACACTGAGTAATGTTTGCATGTATACTTTGGCTGATGGACATTGATGGCAAGGGGGTGACATGTGAGACAAACTGTGAGATAGCAGATTTTCTGTTTCCTCCTGTTGGGTATGTCTGGTGGAGTCCACATGCACATCTGTGCTTAGTTGTGTTTTCCACTTAACATTTTAAATGTATTGGAATAAATGATTTGTGAAAAGACCTCCAAATGCAACCAGGGTCATTCATTACATTCTATGCACTGGTTCTATGCACAAAGTCATACAACTATACCAATGTCACATACTTACATCACTTGCACAACATATGCCTATATGTGTTTCATGGGCAAGCTATGTTTGAGGAACCTGATGTCATATCAGGACAGATTACATTTAAGTTGTCTGTGGCTCATGCAGAACATTTCCTGACACAAACACTAATAGTCACAGAGTGGTGCTGCTGACCCCCACAATAATACTTGACTATAGCAACACAACTGCACATACAATGAATTCCACAAGGTTACAGTAGTTGCAAAACATGTGATACATTGTTGTATATAAGCATAAAAACATGTGTATGAGACAACACTAGTGACCATGTAATCAATAAGCATTTATACTGATGTGTGTCACAGTGCATTTAATGATAGCATGTAGATACTTGCACACCTATGCCACACTGCAGTTGTCATTGTGATGGTGGAATGTGAATTGTGTTGATGGTTGATCTGCTACACTTCAACAACAGATGTCCTAATATTCTAATAAAACACATTCAAGTATATCATACCATGTCACGCACATCTTGCAACAAGTACTGTTATGACTCTGTCATAGTTCATGTTGGGGTGAATTACTTGAGTTGTACCTCTATGGACTATATGAAGAGACACATGACTGAACTTTCAGATTATGTGCTCAGGCAGGTATGACCATAGCCCTAAGCAGCATTCTACCTACACTTAGGATGATGCCACAATATAAACAAAAAATTCAATTGGCTAAGCATCTGGTGTTAATCCAGGGGGATCCAGTATCTCTCAGCCTGGGATGACATGGTCAACAGGCCATGTTGCTTTGCCAGAGATGGTCTCCACCTGTGTCCTGTAGGTTGCCATATACTGACAAAGGAGCTTGATTACCCCATAGTGCCTTTTTTAGGGAAAGTCAAAAAAAAAGTTCTGATGTATTAAAATCCACTGGAGGCAAACTCAAGGTTCTGATTGCTAAAAACACATGCTCAGTGGTACCAGATAACATCCCAGGTTGTTTATTAAGTAATCTACAACACAACCTAGCAGACCCACTTATCATCCTCTTTAACCATGGCTTGAGAACTGGTTTTGCTCCAGTGGAGTCGAAAACAGCAACAGTAATCTCCTTGCACAAAGGTGGGCCATAAATTGACCCTGGGAACTATAGTCCCATAAGTCTAACCAGTGTCATCTGCAAGGCCATAGAAAGAATCATCTCAAACCTTATCTACAAGGGTGTAGGTGACCTACAAACTCTAGACCCAATCCAATTTGGCTTTGTTAAGGGTAGATCATGCTTATTAAATCTAGTAGATTTATTTGAGAAAGTCACCAAAGCCATGGATGAAGGTAAGACAATGCATACAGACTATCTTGACTTGGCCGAGGCTTTTGACACAACCACCCAATCAGGTATCATTGAGAAACTCTTCCAGCTGGGGATTAACTCTTATGTCACTAGAAGGGTAGCCAACTGGCTCACTGACAGAACACATACTGTCAAAGTTGGTGGCTCAACATCTACCAGTAAACCATCACCAGTGGTGTACCACAATGATCTGTGTTGGGCCCTTTGTTTGGAATCTATTTCTTGAAAGTCCAGGCTAAAGTAGTTGGTTTTTGGCTTACCAAGTTTGCTGGTGATTACAAACTGTGTGCAGTCACTGAATCCCCCAACAATGTTAATTTATTACAGGAAGGGCTAACACAGACAAATGATTGGTGCCAAAGCCACAGTCTAAAACAAAACACAAAAATGTGTCATTATTATTGCCTTTGGCAAAGTGGAATTCTCTGATAATTACAGTATTGACAAGACCCCCTCATGGGGACTCAGGTAGATGTCAGTGGTAAGGAAAGCCTTATATATTGTGCACTTCATAAGTAAGGGAATCAGATCCAGGTCTGAGGATGTTATAACACCAATGTACTCAACCCTCATGAGACCACTAATAGTGTACAATGTTCCTGTTTGCATATGCCTCACCGGACACCTAAAGCAGCTGCATAAACCATGGGGGTTTCTCATCAAGAAAAGACAGGGCCTCCAAAACATGCCATAATATACGTGAATAGACTGACAGCCCTGTCACTGTAATCTGTATCTTATAGGAGTGGTGGCTTGTGCATGACCTGCAAGAAGTCTCTGACCCTGCCATGATGGAAATACTGCACATCTGCAAATCTACTGGTACAGCAGTTATTTGCTCTAGGGATCTTAACCTATCCTGTGACATTAACAAAACATGCTTGAGAGCCAGATATATCTCCCAGAGACTGCCACAACTCTGGAATAAACTTTCAATTCACATAAAGCAGAGTTCCTCACTGACCTATTCAAGCACAACCTAGACAAATTGATGGAAATCTGAACATTCACCCCAGGTGTGGCAACCATGTTCCTCATGGACAAAGGTAGTTGGTGTTGAACATAGACTCATTCTACAAATTATATCCCCCTAATAAGGATAATTGGGGCTTCTAGGGATGAACATGACTAGACTTGTAAAGTCTCTAGAACTGCTAGCCTAGTAACCTCCTATGAACCTATAAACCTATGTAAACAGTTCTTAGGGGAAATAATACTGCAGCTGTTATAGAAAGAGCATAAAATGCAATGGCAGCAATAGCCATCAATGCAACAGCTAACATCACAGATTGTAATACACTCTCATAGCCATACTGTGCATCCACACCTCAATATAGCATATGTCAATGACTGCAATATTGACATGTCAACTCATCATAGGATCATAGGACACTATTATGCTGATTGCCAACATCACATGAAATCCTAGCTATTATAACAACATGAAAATAAAAATGCCTGTATCAACATTATGGAAGATAGTAAGACTATTGTGCATGCATGTATATATGCTGGATTGCATTACATTCTGCCACTGTCCATATGGGACATGTTCACCACAATATGACTGAATTAGCAATCACGTATGCAGTGGTCTGGAGATGGCTTGCATAGTCTCATGGAAGGACTTTGTTTCATGATGTGTCCATGCTTATTTGACATGAGGACATCCTACACTCATCTGCAGGATGGATATCATGTGGAAAGAGGAAAAAGGAGGATGCCTGAAGCTACATGAAAGGTACCCCAAGTGGAAGAAACATGAAGAGCTATTCCAAAGATCACACAATGACCATAATGTACCAGCAACCAGACACACAGCAGTAGATTGTGCCTGATATGAACATTATACTTGCATAGGCTTAGAGTATGAATGGCATGCAATATCACAGTAGCAACACCACATATGTCTGACTGTAACACGGTCATGTTGCACTTTATTGAGTATGATACTATTATTGTATGCTGAGGAGAACATGTTCTGAGCAGTATAGGGCATGGATGTGGAGTCACATCCCTGTGTAAAATTGTCTCAAAAGTGATATTTGTATGTATAGACATGCAGGTAGTTTGCTGTCCCATTAGGAAAACATATATGTGTAGTTAAAGTAGATTGGAAACACAGTAGTGACAGTTACCTGACACATCACAGGTTTGACTTGAATACAGTTAGGGTGCACATTACAAAGGATGACATAACCATTGTATGCTACAGCAAGATATTTGGAGGAGTGTTGGACATAGCTGTGGACTCATATATTATTCTACAATTACATAATTGTTAAAAGAGCACAGTACTTAATGCAAGTGCCACAGCACAATTCTAGCTTTTATGGTGTTGGAGAATACTTTATAGCTGATGACATCAACAGAGTCTAGTGACAGTCAAATGTTAATAGCAGTGTCCCACATGCTGGTGTAAAATGCTTTCTTAAATGTCAACCAAGTAAACACACACACACACGCGCACACACACACACACACACACACACACACACACACACACACACACACACACACACACACACACACCAGTTGACTGCAATCAGAACAGAACTCATACATAACTATGAACACCAAGTAGAGACCTTAGTATTAAATGCAACCACCACAGCACAAGTCTGACTTGGAGAGTGCCAGACAACATGACATCAGCAGTGTCTGGTGAAGACAAGATGGCAATAGCAGTGTCCCAGATGCTGGTATAAAATGTTGTCTCTAATATCAATCAAGTAAACACGCACGCAAACACACACACACACACACACACACACACACACACACACACACACACACACACACACACACACACACACACACACACACACACACACCAGTTGACCACAGTGAGAACAGAACCCTACCATTCTAAGGACTACAGACCTCAGTAATTAATGCAAGCACCTCAGTAATTAATGCAAGCACCTCAGCTCAAGTCTGACTTGGAGAGTGTTGGACAACTCTTTATAAGTGATAACATCTGCAGTGTCTGGTGAGTGGAAGATGATAACAGCAGTGTCCCACATGCTGGTGTAAAATGCTCTCTCTCTCTCTCTCTCTAATGTCAACCAAGTGAACACATACACACAAACCAGTTGACTGCAGTGAGATTAGAACCCCTACCTAATTAAGTACACAGACTAGAGAACTCAGTATTTATACAAGCACCATGACACAAGTCTGACTTTTACAAGGCTGCAGAACAATTTATAGTGGATGACAGCATCACTGGATGTTTGAGAGAAGATGTTGGGAGGTCTGAATGAAATGGATATGTAGGCATGTACAGCTGTCAAAATATTAGTACTCCATGGAATTCTAGTGATCACTGCAGGATGCACAGTTATGCCCTTCTGATTAGACAGACACACACGCACCAGTTGACTTCAGTGAGATTAGAACCTCTACCTAAGTACACAAACTCGAGTGCTCAGTACTTAATGCAAGCATCATGGCACAAGTCTGACTTTTGCAAGGCTATAGGACAATTTATAGTGGATGGCATCATCACTGGATGTTTTTGAGAAGATGTTGGGAGGTCTGTCTGAAATGGATAGCTAGCCATGTAGAACTAAAGATCTGCATGTTACCAGATTGATGAGTGCAAAGTGTATCATTTTCTGTTGCGTTTCCAATGTGCAGATATACCTTAAAAGGACAGCTTTGCAAACTATATGCAAACAGCTGTCCACATTACTACAAGTACTGGAAAATCTGAATGTGTATTGACAATATAAAGATATCTGTAGTATATAAGAAAGCATTTATTTATTTCTGTAGTATATATATATATATATATATATATATATATATATATATATATATATATATATTTGGTAACAAGAACTGAGAGATCAAGTTTCAAGTGCATGTGTGCAGGTAACACACAACTACAGTATAAATATGTATTCTTTCCTTAAAAAGTGCCTTCCCTTTGTTTGTGTTTTTACATGTACTTTCATGGCATGAAGACTAAATGGACAATAAACATAGGTAATGCATGTTATTGTGCAATTTCCATAGCCCACCACCAAGCAGTTTGTTTATACTATCAATGGCAAAGTGTTTTCACATGCAAGATGCACATTTTTACTGCTTTCTCTGTTTGTGTGGAGTTAGGTGTCAATCAAACATGAGCCTCTGATTCATTGATAAAATTGTGGACAGTACTGAATGTAAGAAAGAAACACACCTGCTGCCTGAGTGACTTAATGGTAGCAGGTCTAAATGTAGTGACAGATTTCTTTTTGAGCCCAGATGATGCAGGTTCAAATACACGTGTATCTAATAGTTTTAAATACGTATTTATAAAACAATGACTTAATTCTTTATTCCACATTCAGTGTGTATTACTTTTGGGCAGCTCTTGTAAGTAGCATTGTGTGGAGGTAATAGCACCATTGAAAAGCCATTCACTATCACTTGGCATTGGTGTGTAAAGCCACGTTTCTTGCAAATACAGAGGACAAAAAGTGAAGGGCTTCATTTTTTTTTTACTTATTTGTTTGGTGTGTGATTCTATTTTTGATAAGATTAAAGGTGTTAAAATGTGGTAGATAGGAAAATGATTAAATTGGAACAAGCAGGAGGACGAACAAAGGGAAATCAATACAGGAATAGGCAGGAAGGAGGTAGGAAAGAACCATAGCTTTCCACATCTTCAGCAGTGTAAAATTAAAATATGTGCAGAATATTAGCTGAATTTGGATGGTCACCTCAACAAAGATGGATGTCAACAACAAAGTCATGTTGTATAGTCAGTTGGACTGAATCAAGTGAGTCAAGAAGAGAAATGTGTGAAGTGGAGAGCTATGTGTGGGATGATATTTATATACATACATACTTACATATATATATATATATATATATATATATATATATATATATTTTTTTTTTTTTTTTTTTTTGGGACAGGTGTCCATATATTTTTTTTTTTACTCCAGTAAGAGATACATTTTTGGTAAGGGATGTAGGTATTTTTGGGTCAAGTAAGTAGGGTAGGTAAGAAAACAAATGCAAACAAACAAGACAAATAATACAAGACACAGGGACAGTGAGGGACACGACATGTTGGTGGACACCATAATTGGAGTTAGGGAGGGGGCAACAGCTGCCTATGCTGGTCAAACATGTGGACAGTGAAAATCTAGTCCTCATCCACAGGACTTTTATCACTGACCCCTTACTCCTGTGGCTGTTGGAGTGCTTAAAGTCTTCTCCTCTGGATAATAAAAGAGAACATCCTGTGCATCCACCATTGGGGTGCACAAATGGTGCTGCGTGTGACCCTATACACCAAGCCTGGCATCTCCTTGTGGGTGAAAAAATCTCCACCTCCACTAGTACACCCGCAGGGTGCCATATCACCAGCTCATGAGGGTAGTTCTACCTGATGTACAGCACCCAGACAGTGCAGGGGCAGCAGAGGCAGTACTGCCAGATTGGGTCTCAGATGTGCTGGGATTTGGTGCAGGGACAGGTGGAGTGGGGACAAGTTGAGCCACTTCTGTAAAACATTTTGTGATTTTTTTTCAGAGATGGTTGACATGGAAACATTTTGACAACACACAGAAAAATAAAAAAAGAGTGATAAAGGTAGGGTAAAAGGAAGAGATATAATTAGTACCATCACATATGACATACAATGCATTATCACAATAATAAAGTATTTTATCTCTAGTTTTATATTAAAGTATACTTCTTAACAGTGATAAACTATAAATAAGGATTGCTCAAAGTAATCCTTGCAATGCATATATATTGCACATATGCATTGTCCAAGTATACAGATTAAGTTAACAGCAGGGCATTATGCCATTTTTGTTGAAATTAATTTATGGAACATTTTTAAAAGATTTTATTATATATTTGTTACTTATGGTATTTGAACCTACAACAACTGACTACAGTATTAGACCTGACTCCTACAGCTGGCTTGTGCTACAGACTTAAGCATACATGCTTATTTTTATAGTTAGGATATGCATGCTTACTTTTTTACAACTGTATAGAAGAACAATAGTTTAGCTAAAATGATAGTTATGTTGTGCTGTATGTATGCAGTACAACTGTATAGAAGAGCAATACTTTAGCTAAAATGATAGCTATGTTGTGCTGCATACATACCCTTTGCTTTCTTCAGTCTCTCTAGATGCTCAACATGGGTATCTCTATTTGCCATAATCTCTCGGCTGTCTGTGGAATAAAGAGAAGAGAACATGTGAACAGCATTATACATACCAGTCTTGCCTGTATGCAGCTTTTGACCTAATATAAATTCTCTTTGTCAGTATACTTACACAACTGTGGGATGTCAGCAGTCCTGAACTCATCCAGCCATTGGTTGAGTATATCATGATTACAACAACTGGCTGAGCTCTGCCAACCTCATCTCAGACCCACAGCCAACAGACGGGAACCCATGCCAGTGGAAACAAAGGTATGTGTAGCCCTTATGATACTAGCTACAGGTACTTTCTGAAGACCAACTGGGGACATGATGGGGGTCTCACAGGCATCTGCTTCCAGGGTACTCCACCAGTTTCTGGATGCCATGCTACCACACACCAATGAGAAAATGTATTTTCCCCATACTACTGATGAAAGGGACAGCAGTATGTGACTCTTCTACCGTGTAGCTCTCTACCCTGCGGTACTGGTCGCCATAGATTGTACTCATGTACACATCAAGGCACCACCTGGGGAAGAGGGTAGAATCAACATCAGCTACTAAGGGTACCACTCTATCAACTGCCAGGTCATGTGCAATGCTCAGGGCATTATCATGAATGTATGTCCTGGCAGCCCTGGCAGTTATCACGACTCCCATATCTGGCATGCATCACAGCTCTACATGCTGTTTGCTAGAGGGGGAACATCCCACACAGCCATTTACTTGGGGATGCTGGCTATGCCCTGGAGCCATGGATGATGACAGCCATCAGAGATGCACACACACCCACTGAATAATGCATAATGAGGCACATGCACAAAATAGAAACATCTTAGTGCATGTGTTTGGGCTGTTGAAGTCATGGTTCCAGTGCCTAGATATATTTGGTGGACCCCTGCAGTACTCTTCAGCCACATGTGCACCGATGTTGACAGTATGTACCAAGCTACACAATATCATGCAGAAACAGCTGCTGCAGGATCAGCAAAAGGAAGGGATACACAGCCCCCCACCAGTGCCTAGGTCACAACAGACACACCCACAGGGGACTTGGAGGAGGACCCTCCTGATGCTGTCCCTGTAGGCAGATGTAAATGTGCCCAATATGCCCTGGCCTTGACCAAGGCACAATGCATAGCACATGCACTGACAACCTAGGGCCGTAGAGACTGGTACCTTACTCTGACTCATGTACATATTAGCAAAAATTATGCCAGCCAGATCACACAACCTATACCTCACCATGTGCTGGCTGTAGACTGCATGCATCAGACAGAGTTATCCCCAAACTACAAGTCTGTCAACTGCTGCATTCACAAGGTAAGTCACTCTTCTATACACCACTTGTAAGGGGTACTGCAATATGGTAGCATATATATGGACCTGCCTTATTTATGCAATGGAATATAGTGATCTATATATAGTGTGCTACTGGACTACTTGCAGAGATCTATAGTGGGCTACTGGGCTACTTGTACAGACCTAACAGACAGTTGGGACAGCAGGTACTCTGTTCACTAGTATGTTTCCCATGATATCCACTAGGCCACATGGCTGGAAACTCCACAATGTTTCTCCAGGAAGATGCCAAACAGTGGGGTCACAGGACAGTCACAGCAGAGCACAAGCTGGTTGTCCCCACCCCAAACACAGCAGTGTTCCCATACCATTGCTGTAATAGTAAATCTGCAATGATATATCAGCTGACCAGACAATTACTGTATGTTGCTGATAGTGTAAGGAATGAAACCTCTGTCTGGCAGATGGTGTGGCTCACTGGGCCAGGGACAGAAGCATGGGCGATGGTGCTGATGATTCAAACCTGGCAGCATCTAGCATCTTTTGCATGTCAGGTACTCATATGGTGATATTCCCACATACTGTCATAACCCCTCAATCCTTTACTGCAAGAAAGCTGGACAAAGCCAGTATGAATGGGGGCACAAAGGGCCATACATACAAACAGACATTATTGATGCTCTCAGTAACCTAGCAAGTGGCTAGCATAACAGCAGGCTGCAACAGGTCAGATTAGCTGCAGGATGTAAAGGCCACCATTTAAATGTGTCAGTAGTTACAACAAGTCATTAACCACTGTTGACAGTATAGTAGGAGAAAACCACAAATGTATGAGGAAAACAGCAGACATATGGGGCAAAATGCTGGACAGTCTGCAAAAAATTGTACAGAGAGAGGTATGTAGACTGTTGCCATGTGTGTGGTGTTACATCATGTACCCCAATTGCATCATAACACACAACCTCTTAGAGCAGGAAATCTGTCCAAAGCCATGAATAAAAGTGGGACCAAGGCCCACAGATAACAACAGATTTTCCATAGTTGCTCCTACAAACATAGAATGTTGATAGAATGACAGGTATTACATGAAAATGAATCTCCTGATGTGTATGGAGTCTGAAAATCAAATGTCTGTCATTATTTATTGACTTCAGTCTTCACTGATTTGCTACTAATGTGCCACAAAACCACAATGTTATGTGAAATGGACCAAAAATATGAGGCAATCTTCTGGACATTCTGTGAAGCTCTGCATAGTTGTGAGGCATAAGTCCCATATTAAGGTCAGCAAATAGCTGGGGATTACTTTGGACCTGCAGTACTGTAGTAACAGGTGCAGCAGCCAATGGCCTGCAGCACACATAACCCCAGACTGGAGTACAGGTAGCTCTGGCCTGGAGTCACCCTGTAAGTACTGACAATCAAACTGGGCATGCTCCTACATTTAGCTAACCTGAGCCCAAGTCTGTTGCCTCTACCACCCAAATACCTGCTATGTGCAAATATGTCTGTACAGGTCTATGTTTCTTAATCAAAATTTCTCAACCTTGAACAAGAAACATCGAGACCCATTAAAGCAAAAGTGCACTACATCAAAAGTGCACTTTTGCAAAAGCTGATTCTCCAAACTGGAGAAAAGCAAGCAAAAAATACTTTAAACAATATTTTGCAGAGGGGCAAGCCACCCCTGCACCCCCCCATGTGGGGGGCTATGCCCCCCCATACCCTCCTACTTAAATATACTAACTCCAAGATTGCACTACAGTGGGGAAAAGGATATATTTTCTTATCCCCACTGTAATGTGCTTCAGAGAACCAGCTTTAGTGAAAGTGCACTTTCAATTTAGTACACATTTGCTTAAATGGTTTGATCTTCTGGTTGTCGAGAAAGTGTGTTTTCGACAATCAGAAGTAGAACCATCTGTACATGCATACAGCTACTTATGCATATCTGTCTCTCCCTATCCCCCTCACACATGATTAGTATCTCTATCAGTATGTGGCACACACACACACACACACACACACACACACACACACACACATATATATATATATATATATATATATATATATATATATATATATATATATATATTTATTTATTTATTCATGATAACAACAGGTATATATAGCTATATAAAGTACAATGATACATAGACTCCCCACACAATTCTACATAACACATTTACATAACATACACACACAACAACATTTAAGGAGATATCCCTGCTATATAACACATCTATATAGATATGGGTTGGGATGTACGAATGTCCCCATATACCGCAGAATGCTGAGGTAATCTGCATTTACACATCACAACAGTTGTCCAATGGAACCAGACCTAGGCTGCAACAGTACATAATCCACTCACCCACAGACCCCTGTGCCTGTGGACTGTCACCCTGTTGGCAGATACAGGTACACAGGTGGAGTAATGTACAATGGATGCAAAGCATGCCTTGGACAGGCCATAATGTCTCTGGCCACATGTCTGCCTATCAAACTGCAAACAGCCACATATGGCCAGACTGGTAAGTGTACACACATAGCAGGGATATTACCAGGTATCACATCCCTAGGACCCTAGATATAACAGTACCAAGCAGTATCAATCTGCAGGCCACACATGCTTTCTAACACAAGGCTACTGTACATACTCCACAAATACTGTGCCTGCATCAACATGTGCAACATAAATAACCTGTGGCACCTGCAATAAGTACTGTGAGCTGTAGATACTACATAGGTAGGAGTTCTAATCTCACATCATTCAACTGTGTGTGTGTGTGTGTGTGTGTGTGTGTGTGTGTGTGTGTGTTTGTGTTTAAATATATCCCCATGCAGCACTGCAGACTAGTCCATATGGGCTATCTCTGTGCAATGGTTATGCATTTATGCCCATTGACTAACTGCTGGCCTCAATATTGACCTCCTTTACAAGGCTTGCTGATGACATCCACCTTAAGTGCACTGGCTGACAGTATAACATCAGATAAACAGTGTGGTGCATGCAATAAGTACTATTAGCTATAGTGTGTACTGCTAGATAGGTAGGGGTTTGAATCTCATGGCATCCATCTTGTGTGTGTGTGGAAATATATCCCCATGCAGCACTACAGGCAAGCCTGTATGGGCTATCTCTTTGCAATAGTTTTGCATTTTATGTCCTGTGACTAGCTGCTGGCCTCAACAGTGGGGTCCTTTACAAGGCCTGCTGATGTCATCAACCTTAAGAATGCTGGCTGACAGTGTAATATGTACCACAAGCTGTAGTGTGCAACAGTAGATAGGTAGGGGTTCTATTCTCATATCATCCAACTTCTGTATGTGTGTGTATGTATATATATTCCCTTGTGGCACTACAGACATACCCATCTAGCTTATGTCTGTGCAATGTTTATGCATTTTAAGGGGCTGTGACTAGCTGCTGGCCTCAACACTGGCCTCCTTTTCAAGGCATGCTAATGTCATCCACCTTAAGAGTGCTGGCTGACTCTCTGATATCAGGTAAACTCTGTGGTGCATGAAAGTAATACTGCAAGCTATAGTGTGTATAACTAGATAGGCAGGTTTCTAATCTCACAGCATTCAACTTGTGTGTGTGTGTGAATATATCCCCTTGCAGCACTAGAGACATGGCCATCTGGCCTATCTCTGTGCATTGGTTATGCATTTTATGGACCTGTGACTAGCCGCTGGCCCTAAATTACTCTCATCTACATAAGCATAATTGATGTCTGCCACTATCTAGATTTCTATGTGCAGAATACCTCAGTGACACTTATCAAGGGTAGCAGACCTTGTCACAGGGTGTGAAAGCGTGATGACACTGACTGTCCCTATTTTCCCTGACACACTGTTCTACACATTTGCACCTAGGGATCCATAAACATATGGTGGCATATCCAGTTGATGTCATATTTCTGCTAAGCTGCCTTACCATCCTGTGCAACTGTATTGCCACCATGTGTCCATCATTGAACTGTTGTAACACAAACATACATAGGTCCATGACAAACCTGTCAGTCTGTCACACTACTGCAAGTGCACCATCAGGCAACAAAGATACACAAAGATTGATGTGTAGACACACGCCAGCATACAGTACCTGTCGTGGCCCACAACAACAGCCATGGCATAACATTACTGCACTACACAAACACATGTAAAGTAATATAGTCACCCTGTGCATCAGACACATTTGCAAGGTCCTGCATCAATGGCACAGGGGGCAGGGATGTGGCACAGGTATCATCACATGCACAGGGTGTGGTGTGGGGGTGCCAGAGGCCTAGGCTGTGCCAAACAGTTGACAGCATGTGTGTGAGTCTGAAAGGGGTGCTGGTTAGCTAGGCCATGGAGTGGTGCCACGTGTGTCTGCTGATGACCTGAATGTGAGAGTGGTGTTGGAGTGTGTGCGTAGGTACAAAGTCATGCCTAGTGTTAGCCCTACGCATGTGTATGGTGGACAGCTGTGGACCGTACCTGGTAGAGTGGATAGTTCACAGTCTCTGGCCATGAACATAGGAACTGGCTTCACCAGGAGTAGCACGAGAACCACCATACCCAAAGTCAGATGTGGTGCTAGCACCTGACGGTGACTGCTGTCTGCTGGGCCTGTGTCCCCCACAGGTTCACCCAGGACCACGTGCCCATGGCCTGGCATGGTGTAGGCAGCACTCTTCCATCTCTAGTGCTGGAGATACTACCACTATGGGAACGTGAGTATGGTGGGCCATGTGAACTCTTAGCAGATGGTGTTGCTGCAGTACGTCCATGTGCCCGATGCCCATCTCCAACCAGATGTTCCAGTACAAACAATGTGCGGTCAAAGATAGACACTGTCTAACCCCACCATCTGTCCAGTACATCAGTGAAACATTCCAAGGCATCACCAATGAAATGGAGGCAGTCATTGAAGTCAGAATGTGCTGCATCCATAACCCTAGGCATCCATCTGGTGTTGCATTCCGAACATGCCTGTGCCTTCATGACAGCCTGAAATGTGTACAGAGTAATCTGCAATGTGACACCTGCAGCAGGAGGTGAATAGGCAGCAGTCCTCCTTCGATCACCCCTGTCAATATGCCTGTGTGGGACCTCAACAGATCTCTGGCTATGGTCAATGTCCACACTCACTGATGCCATAGTTATCCACTGTCCTATACTATGTTGCCACCCACTGACTGTCCAATATCTGTGGCCTTTGGTGACTGGGTATGTGTGAGCATACTGTCTGTGTGTGGGGACAATGGGGCCAGAAGAGAGATGTCAACCTCTGGGACTTATTCAGCCCCCGACAACCCCACCTGTGCCTCACTATGGCCACCATCATCATCAGAGACCCATAAGACACTGACATCAGGCTGCAAAGGGGACAGACTCCAACTCCCCTCTTCACCTGTGAAAAGCAAGACAAAAGCAGTACATTACCACCTGTACTATTATGTATGGTAATCTACACAGACTCATACAGATGAGGATCCACAACTGCATTACATGTCCCACATCTTCTCATCTCTGATCCCATATGCAATACACAAACTCAAAACAACATACACATACAACTCAGGCCCTGCATAACATGCACATCACCTATATCCAGTTAACATTGGCAGTACAATACACCTGTGAGGTATGCAATATGACAGTGTATGTGATAGAACTACAAATAAATCTCAGTACTCCTATCTTGACAGTGACATGCCAATGTAGCAGCACTGCCTCAGGTATGTACCATCTCCTTACTGCATCTGAAAGGGCATCTTGGAGTAATTGCCTCATGTATAACAGGCCGCATAGATGCTCATAACTATAAGTGCAAACATGTTGATACATGTACATATACATATTTGTCATTCCCTGGGCTATGCACTGTAGTTAACAGCTCTGAAATGGAACATACATCTATTCTACTCAGGCTAAGCACAACAGTTGTGCATAAGGCAAAATGTCAGTCTTTAACTTTCATAGTCTATACATAATCTGTAAAACTACAGTATCACACTTAACAGGTATAGGACCAGAGACTCCATTTGCACCTGAAGGACCTATGAAAAGGTGAGGGAGAGGTATTGTCAGCAACACCAAATGTTGCAGTGTTACAAGGTAATATGTGCATATATCCACATGCACAGTAGCTAATGTCATACTGTCTATATTGCTGACATTCTGAGTATATGTGCACAGCTGCGGGTAAAAGCCAACCCCCCAATGCAGATAGACCTGACACCCATGTACAGGTCTGTAGAGCCTGCCAAAGTGACTGATACAGTATTATACTGGTGAACACAATAAGCTTACCTGGATGCTCGTCTGATGTGGACGCTGTGGCACTCACCTCCAGGATGTATGGTGTGATGGATGCCTGAGAGCTGTTCGTTGATCATAGGTTCACCAGGAATTCCTCTGTGGCTGAGAGTGGTTGTTGTGTCACAGGCCCTCCAGCAGTGGCAGTATGATCCCTGGCAAAAGCAGCTGCCCTTTGATGAACAGCATTGATTATATCCATGGCCCAGTGTTGGACCTGCTCATAGGTCCTGTCCTGCAGGCCATTCTGATTAACAGCCCTGACAAGGTCACCCCACAAAGCTGCCCACTGTTCATGATTGTGGTGACCCCTGGAAAGTAGGATGTGATGGTGGAGTTGGAGGACATTTAGTTTAACATCATTCTCTGCAGATGAAATTGGTGGATTTCTCCATCAGTACATTGTTCCTGCAAGAAATCAAGAAGAAGACACATTACAGGACCAGATACATGGTTGTTCACTATGTACAGACCCTACACATCCATAATGGCCTGCACTATCCACTGCTCCCTTACACATCATACCCCACAGTCTGGAAGCACACACTGCATGTGTGGCTATCAACAAGATAGTAGCAATACTGGGTAATGCCCCTGTGTGCCATGACAGATTCTGCTGTATGTCTCTACACCCATCACTGCAGTATATTATGGGGAGTCCCCTAATGGCAAATCCCCACTAATGTGTCTTACAGCCACTGTTGGACTAATAGCAGTGTGCTATTACAACAATTACATGGGGACAGTCCAGCAACACCAATGTGACACAATGACAGAAAGCAATGCAAACCTGCTGTAGTATATTTTCCCTGTAGACATCATACCTCTCAACTACACAATGTTTGCAGAATGTCAATATGTTCAACTCATAGATGTAGGCCTATTTGCACAAACTTGTGGATGTCTGACAAATGGTTGTCCAATCATTGATGGTTGCTGTCAGTAAATTAAACCAGAATCTAACTGCCACATGTCAGACCCCTCAGAAATCACTTATGCCACAGTAATATCTGTTAGTCTATTCACAGTCTTACTTTGTATAGCCAATATGTATACTCTGTTACTGAGTTTGGGCCTTTGTCCCTCCATTAATTATGGTGTTGTCCTGTTTTCTTACTGTAGGAGGCTGAGAGGTATGCTAGGCATACTTCTCAACCAGACAGGGATGAATGTCCATGAAACAGGGTCTTAGCCAGAGCACATCAGAGACATTCAGTGACACTTTTACAATGTTAGTACTATTTATGATTGACATTGACAGATTGAGAGGAAGAAAATTACAGTACATTGTTTGATGTTACAGTAGTGTACATCCTGACTTAGTGTCACTATGTCTTACATGTAATCCACTATCTATACTGCAAAAGCCGACCATTGTAGGAGTGATTGACAGGAACAGAGCATTGATGTAATTCAAGGCAGGGCAGTTGAGAGACATGTCTGTAGGTGTTGGACAGCAGAGTATCACTGACATGTCAATATCATATATCTAATACAAGCCTACTGCTTTAATCCCTATTCCCCATACCTCCATCCTCCCACCTGCATCATGTTTTATGGGGTAATCTAGTGCATACCTGGTAGAATGCTGTATTCCTTTTTTTGAAGCATTTCTCTGCAAATGCTTTGCACATACTCTGTCTGTTTGAGTAAAATCACATACAGACCTTTTCCTCATAAGCAGTTGCTTGCCTTTTGTAGGTAATGCTCATTAACAGGTAATTGCTTCTGCACCAGTCTGTGGCTCAGATTTGCCAATTATATCCAAAACAGCTAAATTGCATTATCATTAGCCAATGACATGGCAACACAGTGCAATATATAAGGCCTTCATGTAGGCCTTGGCCCCTTTCTTAGTTTCTGAGATGGACATTACTGAGGTGTGGAGACTACAGCATTGCTGAGGGTAAGTACAAATACTGTCCACTGCAGAGATATATGAAGTATGTCCACAGTTTCGCTTCATATGTTTGGTCAGTGTTCCATGACAGTGTGGTCATATGGCAGTTCACTGGCAAACATTGTGGCTTGAGGTCAGTAAAGGGTGAGAAACATGTGACTGTCACACTGCATACCCATCAGAATATGCATGCTAATGCAGTAGCTGCTATTCTATTAACTATCTTTGTAGGGGCAAACTGTGAAACATGTCCCGATCTCTGGGCCTTTGCCCCCACATTTATGCATGGTTGTGTCTGGATCCCTTGTTATAGGGGGTTATGAGATATGGTTGGTCTGTAGCAGCATTGCTAACATACAACTGTGTATGCTCCAGGCTGTAGCTGCAGCATAGGACACTTAGGGGGAGTGTAAATACTTTGGAGGCCAGCAAGCTGTATGTGTAGCTGTAGCAACAGTGGCAGCTCTGTCGTTACAGCAGAGCCAGGGTATGGGTACCATTTGCAGTCTAATCAAGGCATGTGCTTAAGGTACATCTGTTATGCAACAGTGCCAATAGCAGAGTAGTAGGTGACATATGGTTAGGCTATACAAATATGTGCAGTGTGTCCCTGCCTGCAGGCCTTTGACTTACAAAACTGGGTAGGAGATAATTTAGTAGCAGTAACTTATGGGGATCAAAATTGTATGACTCAATCATTACTTGCTTTCTTCACAACAATGTAACTGAAGTGCAACACACTGGATTCGAACCCAGGACAATGTGTGGCAAAATGTACTGTATGCAAGGCATTTAACATTAAAAAACTGAGTTACTGAGTCAGTGCTGGGATAGGTGCATTTGCCAGATACATGTGCAGATATACAGGCTCTGACACACATTGTCTGCATCCACCAGTATGTGCATGTCTTTCAAAGGCAGTTGTTCTGCAGCAGGGTCCCAGTGGAACATATGTATTGTGCCACTGAATGCTTAGCAGATGTGTTTACAGATGTTGCAGTTAAAAGAGAAGATTTACCTGCTATCCCAGGCCTCACATACTGCCATTATAATTTATTTGACTGTCTACTGGTGTATTTTTGCTTCAAAGTCCCAGGTACATTCCCATTTTTCCCATTAGGTTTAATTTTAGTCTGTCACTGGCAATCAATATGTTTTGTTGGAAACACCTATTTTGATTAAGATCTGTGTGGCATAGTGGGTTAGTGCTGTAGTTGACAGGGGTCTGGGTTTGAAACGTGGCACCAGTGATTATTTTGTACATGTGCCTAATACTGTGAGAAACACATAGGATCATTAAGGCACATTAAAGCTTATTTAAGCAGATCTGCATGGTGTGGCACTTCACTTAGCTCCATGCAAACCCGCGCTAAAAAATTAAAAAGAAAAAAGGGGGTGATAGGACAGTGGTGAAATGGGGGCAAGCAAGGGGAAAAACCTTGTGAAAGGCAGGTAGGGATGTGCAGGATGTGTGTAGGAAAGAACTATAACTTTCCATTTCTTGTACAGCAACAGCTGTGCATTTTGACAGATGTTGTGGATGAATTTGGACTCTCAAACCCCAGAATGAGGGGTGACGACAACATAAATGTGTTGTCAAGCCAATTGGAACAAATTAGTTGTGCCCAGTAGACACATGTGTGAAATGGAGAGCTATGTATGGGACGATATTTTTTGTGGGATAGGTGCCCATTATTTTTTCATAAGGAGAGAGTGGAATGTTGGGGAAAGGATATCAGTACTTGTGGGAGGTAAGTTAAGTAAGAGAGGATACAGTTGCAGACAGACAAGACAGACAAGACAGCAGACGGGGAGGTGTGTAACACATGGGGGGATAAACACCTTGGATGGGGAGGGTGTTGTGGAATCCGAGATGCATGTGGCTCCAGATGGCAGCAGAGTGACTGAGGCTCCCATCCATGGGCAGTCGACAGTGTTCCTTCACTGCCTTGAAGGTGGCTGTGCTGGAGGCTGGGATACAGGGTCAGCCGTCCCCACCAGCTTGTGAAGCCTGCCCTCAATCTAGTGCAGGAGACAATCATAGCTCCTATGAACAATCCTGGGTGCCATGGCCTGTAGTTGATCTTGGGTGTGTACCACCCCTCTGCCACCCTCCTGGGGGGGTGGGCCCCATCTCCTGAGGTGGTTCCACCCAAAGATGGTGCAGAACCAGCGGTTGGGGCACCACCAGCTTGGGTCCCAAACATGCTAGGACCTGGAGCCATGGCCAGTTGAGGTAGGGTAGGCGAATCAACGGGAACCAGCCTACCCTGATGTGCTGTGGTGAAGGAGGTATAGCAATCAGTATAGGTTAGTTTTGAACAAAACCATTGTTAGCAATAACAGCATACCAGAACATTGGAAATAATCCCATTACATGTAAATGCATATGATGTGAAACACAACAATAAATAACAGAACATATAGTATATTAACAAAATGCCATTGGCAGTTACAGCATAAGGCAAACAGAATAGGTAATTCAAGATGATATGTTAATATGCAACCATTTTAATAGATACAATAATGAAATACATACTCCAAAGTACACTTTAATGTAACAACATATGTGAATAGTAAACCATAACCAGTGAATAATGATAATAAATATATGAAGGTAAGGGGTGGGGAGAGAGAGAAATGCAGTCCATTAATACCATTAAAGGCTATATAGTTGACATCAGTACTGCTATATACTCTACAGGTCTGTCCTTTCTTCATGTGATAGCTGCTGCAGCATGTACATACCTATCAAACTATCCACATGGGACAGTATGGGCCAAGCAGTAACAACTGCAGGTATACAACTACACAGAACACTTGCACATCAGATGGACCTATACAACTACATAGGTGAACTATGGGCAGATGCAGTGATACTTTGCTATTTATTTATTCATGTTGATAAATCTGTGACAGAGGGATTACACATAAGTAATTACATTAGGGGACAGAGTGACACTTGAGAGACATGTATGTGTACAGTACAAAGAGTAAATAACTACCATGCCTTGCTTGGCAGGCATGGGGATACAACCCAATAGCTGTGACTGCAGAGGACATCTGCATTGACTGTATTAATTGGCTGCATAAACCTTTAGTAGACACTCCAGGCATACAGCTATATGAAAGATTATACATTTTGTTTAATTTATTTTATTTTATTATTATTATAGTTATTTCCTTTATTTTATCTGCATTTTCATATTCTTGGTAATCATTGTAACAGTCTGTGACATCTAAAGACACAATTATTTACTCATAATATGGGCTACTTCACCCATTTACTTGTAGTTCCTGTGGAAAGAATATCTGTTAACTTTACATGACTGATACTGTAATATTTACTGCTACATAGCACTGGATTTGAACCCTGGTCTGTGTGTGGAAAAATGGATTTTATACAGAGCATTTAGCAAACTGAGCTACTAAGTCACTGCTGGTTGCTGACTGACTGATATTTGCCTTGAGCTCACCTGGCATCAAAATATGACCTGATAATAGTAGTACAGTTTTATACTAGCGTGCGGTAGCAGTTGAACACACATGCATGAAATTCAAGCATGACGGAGATAGTAGGTAACCTATACATTACTACATAGAAATGCAGGTGTACACAATATATTGCTAGTGTGTTGAAATATTTGTTAAGTCAACAAACAATATCTGATTATGGGTTATTTGCAGTCTACAAGTATTACACTGTTATACCTGACTGCAGCACCGTACCTCACAGCCTGAATGCATACAGCTGCCATGCAATGGTGAAAACAAAACAATCCTGATGTACAGAATTTACCTTGGTGTTATTGCTCTTGGTTCATGTGTTGTTGCAGAACAGTTGTCATAATTCATTTCTTACAAAACAGCTCTGAATCTACACTTACTGCTCAACAGACTTTATTAGACATACCTTCGTGCAGGCACTGGCATTATTTCATGTTTTTATTGCAGAACAGTTGTCATAATTGATTTCTTGCAAAACAGCCCTAATTCCACACTTATTGCACAACAGTGTTTATTAGAGATACCTTCATGCAGTTTTGAGTATTTTATTCCACAACAGTTGTCATTAAGCTGTAATTCCACAGTTATTGCACTACAAACTTTATTGCATGCACTTTATTATGGTTAATGTTTTAATATTCCCTGGTTATTGCATTACAGTTGGCAGTATGCACTTATTTCAGTAGAGCTGTAACTCCACATTATAAAGTGAAAAGAAGATGCTCCAACTGAAGAAACCAGGTATACGAAAATAAGTATAGCTTTTGAACAAGAATCAAACCTGGAATTCACCACGATAAGGCTAAATTTTCCATAAAAACAGCTTTATTAGGTAAGCGCTTTCGCGTATC
>NC_056731.1:1485848689-1485871684 GCF_019279795.1 Protopterus annectens | reverse complement strand
AAGCACTTTAAACCTGTTCTGCTCGTTTGCGGAGGTAACACATGCGCACTGGCAGTTAGCCTGTGGGGCGCATAAGCGGTGTCGCTGGGATAAATCTTAATTGGCAAGTGACACACATGTTCAGCTAATTGCACACAGTTTCAGCCTGTTTACCTGCTTGGCAACAGGCACGCAGTTTGCAGCTTTTAAACACTACTCAGCTACGGGCACTCTGTCTCACGGCAGCTTAGCTATCAGTACATTTCTGACTATTTTCTTCTTATGTTACTTCAAAATGCTCTATTTCATTCCATTTTACAAAAGGGAATACATTTACATTTGTACAATACTGTCAGGGGCTTTTAGTGCTTATTTACAAAAAAGGTTGTTGTAGGGGCTCGAACCCTGCCTGCCTACTCTTAGGGCGGCTACTCTACCGCTAAGCTATTATTTCTTGGCTTACTTTGCATATTTAGTTCTTATATCCTTTTCCACTGACTGCTAACTGTGATTGCGCTAGTAGCACACCAGCACACAGTAGCAAACATTTACGGGGTTTAACAAAAAAAAAGGTTTTAATTTAATTTTATGACATCTCTTCACTTTATACACTGATGGCCAGTCGGGGCATATGTTGTATAGTGTGTTTATTCACATTTTCATGGCCTTTCTCGTGGCTGTTTACTTTCAGCCATTCTAGTCTTCCGGGGGCATGTCCACTTGCAGAGCTTAGCCTACAGACACGCCCCCTACTCTCTTACACGGACCGTGTAAGAGTTACTAGTGTGATTCAGCATGCCTCATGCACCTCATGCATATGCATGACATGCTGACATCACACAGTTTAACTGCAGCCTCCGTGTAAGAGTTATAACTCTTACACGGAGGCTTCCTGAATCTGGCCCAATGAATATTGCTTACTGCACAGAATGCATCTGACACGTCCAATTCTGTGACACAAGGTGTAACTGAAGTGAAATGAGAAAAATAAAACATATGAAGGATTGCTCAAATCCTGTTTAGAGATCACATTGTAGTTATTCACAATATGTATTTTTTAATTTACATTTGTGCTCTGCATAGAAGATGGGCAAACATGGCTCCCTTCCTAAGGAAAAAAGTGAAAAAGTTTATAAAAGGTTTATTTAGTCTGCTTTATGTAGTGCAAATATGCTTGGTGGTATTGAACAGATGGAAGCACTCTGGAAAGTAATCATTGAAGAAAATACATTTGTCTGTGGCACAAGGTGTAAGTGATTCAAATCTGAAAAATAAGGCATGTGATAAATTGTTTACATCCTCTTTAGAAATCACATTTCACTTCTTTCCATTATGTATCATGTTTGTTTTTTTTTTTTAATCTGCATATTCTCTCTCAAAGGCAGTGTGCAAACATAGTTCACTACTTAAGGAAAAAAGTGAAAAATGTAGTTTAGGCTGCTTCATACAGCACAAACATGCATGGCAACGTTACACTTTCCTCAGCACTCTGCACAGTACAGAGTGGAGAAAATTCACCTGCCATATACCTGTCTCTGTGACACAAGGTATAAGTGTGATAAGTTCTGCTAAAGAATATAGCTGATTAAGGGTCCATTCAAATCCAGCTAAAGGATACTATTACAAAGGGTGTAAATATCACATTCTTCAAAACATTTTGATTAGGACTAAAAAAATAAAAAAATGATAATGTTAAACATGTTTCTTGCAAGCAGTGTATCAACAGCAATTACGTAAGTAAACGTTTCTATCTTTTCTATTTCGTATATATTATTAATGCTTCACCTACAACCTGAAGCTAGTGTGTCCCATTTCTTAAACATGGCAATGATGATATTTAATTTAAAATTCACTTACATATGTATGATGGGCACAATACTTTTGTTATAATCATAATGAGTCATCACATATCTTACCTATGTGTTTAGGACACTTATGTCTTGTGAATTATGCATGTAACATTCCTCAACCTGTATTATTTGGCTCAGTCAACTGCATCCATCTGAAATCTATTTACAAACATAAATATTGACTTTTGCATAAGAATGCATTCCTAGGACTAATTAAAATCACACACATATCTCTGTTTATTCTGAAATTATCATATCTCTTATTTCATTGTCTAAAAAGCAGTTTTCCTGTGCAATGTCAACTAATAAGCTAGCTTTCAACTTTTGCATACTTAACCCCATGGGTTCAATTCCCCAGTAGTACAACAATATTTAACATTGTGTAAGCCTTAACATCAGACTATGTCACAGTTCATACTCTGTCTCCTTCAAACTGCAAAGCTTAAAAGCTATGCCTATAGCCATTCCATTGTTGAACATCGGAACCTGTGTCAATAGGCTGAGCATCACACATGGCAAAGCTCAATTTCATGTTTCATACCTTTACTGCGTGTAATATAAGTAGTGCCAATGTGTTTGCCATGGAATCCATCTGGTTTCAGTTCTGCAAATGCCACTGGCAAGGCTGCACATCTCTGTGCACATTTACTGGCTAGATCTAAATTAGGTGCCAATTTAGACATGTCTTCTTAACTTGACTTTTGCAGACATGGCTGGCGAGTGAAAGAATTGTACTAAATTTAGACACAAAGGTTGAGGTGTTGAGGAGACCAGGAAGTTTGTGGCATTCCTCATGAAGCACTACAGCTGTTGGCTGCTGCAGGGGGATTATCTCAGGTCTCAGTATAAGGCTGAAGCATGAAATATTTTAGCCAAAGCCATTTCCAGTACAACTAGCATTCCTTGCACTGGGGAACAATGTTCTCACTACTATGTTGACCTTAAGAATTGCAAGCAGGGCCTCCTAAACTGATGGGTCTGAATTTTGGACCTCAAACATCTCTCAGTTGTGTACATATACTGACCCATCACATGCCTGTGATATAGCATTAATGATCTAGCCCGCCAACGCAAGCACTCATTATGCTTCTATATATATATTGTTTTTCTTTTTGAACACTATAGCTACATAGGAGCTAGCTGCTAACTGTCAGGTATACCAGGAAAGATTAACTTGCCTCAGAGAAGTACAGGGGAAGTATGACTTGGGTCCAAATTCAACACAAACATTTAAACACTAGCATCTTGAGCAGGCATAAGAGTAGGCAGACCTCAACCTTCAAAGTGTGCATCCCTTCCTCAATAGCTCTTGCTGGTTGTATTTGGCAATGAGTACAGCGGCTTACCAGTCTGTGGGTTCAATTCCCAAAAGCAGCAGTTATTGGATATGCATTTAAAAAGTACTAACAGCAATAGTACGTCAGGAAGAATCAAATTGTGGTAATTTCAATTAATACATTTGAATGCATATTTCTTATCCATCAGAAGGAAATAAAGGCTGTTTTTGTTATATCACAGCAGTGAAATGTCTTTATTTTATGATACATAAATGCCATTCTATCATATATGGATGAGGCAAAGGTGTACAACAGTAAATTATCATAATTGTTTATGTATTACCAAACAAAGTTTTTTTAAAGAAATATAGTACTGTGACATGCCATGTATCTAATTATCTCTTTCTAGCTTTATTTATTTATTTATTGATTTATTTATTTATTTTTATTGAGGGGGGTGTAATTTAGTGACAATCTGCCATTTTTATACCTTGCTGATAAGAAAAAAATGACCAAGACCACAAAGGGTAGACCAACCACTGTGGCTCAACCCACCATACCTCAACAGATGGCAACACAGACACCCAGCACTTTGAGTTCACTACCTGTCAGTGTTGCCTCAATAACCCCTGCCCTACCTGCTTCACTGCATCAATTAGCTGCCACAGTTACTGGTGCAGAGGTTGGCTCCAGGAGCAGTAGTAGTGGAGTTGGGAATTTGGTCACCCTGCAGGAGCTGACAGGGCTGTTGGGGGTATCATGAACGAAGGTCTCAGTGCATGTATCATTTGGGATGAAAAGATCCTGCACTGAATTGCAAAGAATATACCACATCCAAAAGTGACCCATGAGGATGCTTCAGGAGACAGTGATGATAATTCTGATGGTAAGGACTAGATTCTTCAATTTCTCTAGCTGGATGTGGGTGCACCTCCAATGTCCCCTACCTGTCCCAAATCATGATGTCCATCAACCGTTTCCCTTTATCACCATCCCTGTCTGTCTTATATGTTCTGTATGTCTGCACATGCTTCTTAACATATCCTTTCTACTTGACCCTCTCATTCCTAAGCACCTTTCCCAACATTCCTCTTTCTGTCTCCTCAAAAAATGCATAACAGGCACTTCTTCCACAAAAAAAAAAAAAATAAAACTACACCCAGTATATAGCTCTCTACTTCACCTATTGCCATATTGACACATTTGATTTGTCCAGTTGGCTATACAACATTATTCTGTTGTTGTCACCCATCACTGGTGAGATGAATCTCAAAAGTCATGAAACTGTGTGTACAAATGTATATTTATGTTGGGAAAAGGTGGATTGATATGATGTTCTCCACTGACCATCTGCAAATTCCTGTATTCTTTCCCCTTTGTCTTGACCTCTGCTTACTAACCCTGTTTGCACCACTGCACTATCTTCTCCTATTTCACACATTTAATTGGGTCAGAGAAACAGATTTACATACAACACACATGTCCAGAAGTGACTCATGGACATGCCTTCACTTTATGTCCTTGGACTTTGTTTGGAGGTTGGCATAGTGCAGAAATACTGAATGACAGTGAATGTTGTTTGAGTTCTTATTGCATGAGCTGAAGATTTCAGTTTAATCTGCAGTGGTCTGGTTACTTTTGTGTGAATGTGCTGTGAGAATACAAATTAAAGGTAGACTAAAGGCAATACTGTGATACAGTTAATGTAACACTTCTTAGGCTGCTGGATGTAATAACATAGAAGTTCCTTTGTGGGATGTTGAAATAATTACCCTTTTTATAGACTGATGTTTTTGCATAGGTTTTGAGTTTGATTACAGCTGTAGGTCAATTTACTAATTCTTGACATTTCATATTCCTATCATACATTTAACTGCAAACATCTGTATTTCTCTCCATATAGAACATTTCAGTAACATAACAACTGAATAGTGCAACAAGACATAATTTTGTAAAACACTGCAGCCCCAACAGGGAGACATTTTAAGCCAAGCTTTTCCTGCTTATGTCTTCATGTTTATTGCACATTCCTGCCCCTTATTTCTCCCTATAGAAAGCAGTTTATTACACAGAGCATGGCAGATTAATGACAATTTAATAAGTAAGAGTAACGCACCGTACAGATGTTCCTACATGTTCCAAAAACATATTATTGCTATTCCTCTCTCTCTCTCTCTCTCTCTCTCTCTCTCTCTATGTTCAGTTGAGTTATTTAAATGCTGTGAAGTAATTTCTTTGCAGTGTAATAAGCTAATGCTTATATATTTAGATGGTCTTTTGACTAATTTCAGGGGTTTTAATTCAGCCTTTAGCTAAGTATTACTGACTGTTTTTTTTGTACTATCTTATGTGCACCTGTTGGATACATATTGTTATATGCTACCATTATCTTTCTTCTGTCATAAGTTCCTCTGTCCCTGCCTGTGTTTAGGTGTGCTTTTTCTATTTAATGTACATTTCAACATGCTGAAAAGTTGGCTGTGCAGATTACAGTGGTCAATAGTGTAAGAAAGATGAATACCTGGATTCACATTTGATGGAATCTGCTGTCAAATGTTAACTATCAGAACTATGACTTCATAGGTGGTGTTCTTTGATAATAATGAGGTGTAAATGTTTTCCTTGGAATACTTCAAAGGCTTGAATCCAGATGGATGACAAAATGCTTCAGCTTGGCAGTGCTGCCCTCAAAGAGTAAAAGAAAAAAAGAAAAGAAAAAAGAAAATCAAATAATTATTAAGTTGCACAACATTTTTATGCATGTTCTACTTTTATCAACAGGTGATCTTAATTTCAAACTGACACTGACTCCGTTAATTCAGTTGTTTAATGTATATCTCCTCCACAGTGTTTCACAACCACATTTATGTACACTTCTACTTATGAGATGGATTTACAGTGCTACACTGTTACATTGAAAAGTCTGAGCATCTCTAGGGAAAAATCACATTTTGGCCACACAATGATTACATAATACTACCATAACTACAGTATCTCATGTACAAATTATCCTGTGTTGCATGACTTTGATACTGTGCTTTGTACATTGTGTAGGATGTTTGAGGCTAGCTGTGAGTGTATCTTTCACCCTGATACTATATATGGTACTCTTCAGATACAAGTATGATGTATATTGCTATAGTGTTATTATGCACTCTGACTACTTTTTATCATACACATTCAGCTAAATAGTGGTGATATCATCCATTGAAATATGCACTGACCCAGATGTATCTCTACATGTCATGTGCATGTCATTCAGGAACTAATGCTTAGCTTGTAATCTTGGGTAGTTAGTTCAAATACAGTAAATTATTGCTCAGATTACATTGTGTCAGTCTTATTGTGTTTGTACATGTGATTAACACTGTTATCAAAAACCTGCTTCTAAAACTAAAGCCCCCTCTACCTCTGCTGAAAATAACTCTGCCAAATTCCTCAAACTCGCAGCAGACTCAGTGGCCTACCACATTAGCATCCTGATTAATCAATCCATACAAGAATTTTGTGTCCCTGGCCTCTGGATAAAAACTATAATAGTACCACTTCATAAAGGTGATCTTTCAGCCTTGGCTCCAACTTCCAACCCATAGCATTACTCTCCCCTTTCTCAAAAATTCTAGAAAAGTGTGTTCAAAAGCAACTTTTACGCTACCTTCTAAAATATAATCTTCTCTCTCCAACTCAACATGGTTTCTATCCTGGACATAGCACCGCTACTGCATTAATCTCATTCTTAGACACTGTGAATAAAGCATGTGACTCTGGTAACATTGTATCAGCCCATTTCGTGGATTTATCAAAAGCATTTGATACTAACTCTCACTCAGTCCTTCTCTCCTAATTCTCTAGTATTGGCCTATGCACTCAGTCTCTCAACTAATTCAAAAGCTACCTCTCTAATACAGAGCATGCTGTCAAATGGCAGAACTCTATTTCCCCCTACATTCATAACCCTACTGGTGTTCCCCAAGATGCAGCTTTAGGCCCTCTTCTGTTAACATCTTTATTAATAATCTTCGCCAAGCTATTCAGCAGGCCTCCCTAATCCAGTGCACAGATGATTCCACAATAGTCTGCTCTGCCCACAACTCAAAAACTCTAAATCAAATCACCCAAGCTGCAGTTACCACAGTAGAAACCTGTCTTCACAATAATCACCTCTCTTTAAATCCTAAAAAAAAACTTATGATCTTCACTCCTAAGAGAAATCTACCCCTTAATACAGCTGACTTTGAAATTATTTCACTTAACTCTACTAAAATTGACTTAGTTACCCATACTAAGTTATTAGGGGTAATTATAGATGAAAATCTTAAATTCGATCATCACATTCAAAATAACATAAACAAAACCCACAAAAATCAGGGCTGCTATATAGATATAACAAATTACTTCCCCTCCCTTCAAAACAGGCATTAACATTATCATATCTTCTACCATCACTAACTTATGGTACTTCCTTACTAACTAATCTGCAGTCTTCCTTAATGACAAAATTAGAAAACTTGTTATAATAAAATTGCTAAATTTGCTACAAATAGTCATCACTACACTCATCATTTTATTGTCCTAAAGCAACTAAAATGGCTTTAACTCCCCCATTATCCTGTCTTCCTCCAGCTCACAACCTCTCACAAACTTATATATAAACCTCAGGACAGTCCAGCACTCAGCTCCCTCTTTACCCTGTACACTCCAGTTTGCTCCTTACGCTCTCAACACCAATACTTTCTCCAAGTACATAAACCCAAACTACCAGCAGGAAAATTCTTATACTCCTGGACAATCTCCAAAATTTGTAATACTCTTCCAGCATCTTTACGCCTTCAACCAAGACCCTCTAAATTCAAAAGTACACTGGATAATCACCTCTCTTCCATGTGGATATGCAACTGCTCAATTCCCTCCTCAGCCATTACCTAGGCTCAACCTTTCCAGCCCATTTGCTAACAATATCCATTATTTCTTTTAAACTCCCATTAGTACACTTCATCTAACACCCCATCGTCTCATCTTTTAACTTTTTCCTCCTTCCCCCACCCTTCTCTCACTAATCTCCACTCTCCCTCTACTCTTCCAAACTACCCCCTTATCTTTCCTCCACCTTTCTCTCACCATTTCCTTTCTCCCTCTTCTATATCAAACATCCTTCTCCTGTACTGCCTGACTGTCCAGTAACCTTTACTAATCTCTGCCCCACTTTTCATTCCCTCCATTTATTGCCATCACTAACCCCTACCCCCATGCCTTTACACTAACATTACTTCCATGCTCCCACTTCCTGATCAAATAAAATTATCTAGTGATATTTCTCTACTTCTGGATTTAACAGTTTGTTATTATTTACTTCCAAACGATTCTGTATTATGCTTTTTATGACATACTAGATTTCTGTAGAGTAATACGTTACACTATGACACTTTTTCTTTTTGTTTCTCCAATAAGTTTTTGTATCTTCTGCAACTTTATTCACTATTTTTTTGTTTAAGGTACTTCTTATGTAAAATACTTTTAATTTTATTATAGTTTGTATGCTTTGCATGTTCCCTGGAACTTGTTCTGTTTTGTTCTCTCTGTTTGTTCTAAGCTTTTCTCCCCGGGCCTCCACTGAAAATGGGCTAGCCTGTTCCAGTGGACTTTCCCGGTAAACAAATGTAAATAAATAAATTAATAAATAAATAAATACATCTGCTGTGCACACTTATAGATGTTGATTCCTCTTGCAAAGGCCATGCTAATTTCTCACATAGCAATGCTTTTATTTAGAATATTGAATGACACATGATTATTATCCACTGGCATGAGGGACTGAGATGACATTCTGTATGTTGTTGACTTAGTACAGCAATTACAGGCACAACTATCCCTTGCAGAAATAACCTGATATAATTCTTTTCCATACCAACATATCTCACAATTTCTGTGATATTTCTACCATGGTACATTCATCATGTATAATATCATGTGTTTTCTGTTGTCAAATGCTGGTGTGTTCAACATCCTGCCTGTTAGCGCTATGTGGCCTTCTACTGTAATGCATGAATGATATCCACCACAGTTATAATGTTTCCACTTACAGTAGAAGAGGCCTCCACCATCACTTTTATCTCAAAGAGATTTACAACAATACATCTGATGTAATAGCTTAGTAGAGATGGAGTGACATAGTTGTGATAAGGCTTCCACTGTGGTGCTTTTGGTTCATCCACATGTCATTATTTGCTAGAGTCACATAGCTTGCTATTCAGATCCTGAAAGGGCAACATTATATGAATGTACTGATGTTACATAAAGACCATTGCATCAAATTATTCTTAACCATTGTTATGTTGGGCAATAATATATCATCACAGGTTATGATTGCATCTAGTAAAATGGTTATTTGGGGCATGCCATGCTGTGACTGCTACAGGGGCATGTACATTGAGTACTGGCTTGTACAGCATACCTACACAGATAGACTGTTGTTCAATTCTGGGACAGTTTGTGTAATGCATAATGGAAACAGCTTTATTGTCAAAGAAGCAGTGATTTTGTACAGTTACTGTTGTGTGGACAGTAATGTGTACCTCCTTTCCACCATTCTGACTAAATCTGATTGTTCATGTTATATTTGTAACTCTTTTCATAATGTACACATTCAGTTCTATTATTAGTGACAAACTCCATTGCTATCTGTATACGGCACATGCAGTCAATCCAGAGGTCTGGAGAGTACCTAGTATAATAGGCAGGGGTCTGAAGCTGGTAACATATGTCTGTCAGACAGTGCTGGCTTACACAAAGGCAATAGCTATGGCACACTCACAGGGCCTCCTTTATGAGGCCTTGTCCTGTAAGGTAGGACATCCATGCCCCTTATGATAAGAAAGTACTGTAAGCTCATTAAGTGAGTTCTTCATGACATGACCATTATACATACTTTAGTGATGTCAATGATAGTTATGCATCTCTCTGATACCAGTCCTGGCATGTGTTCACAAAATGACATGATGGGAATGTTTATGTCATTTATTGCTCAAAGGCATTATCTTTTCCCAAGATAATTATACACTGCATTGCATGTCTTCATTTGGACATTTCTTCTTGATTGCAATTAGATCACATTAGACAGCTTTTAGTATCTTGTCCTTCTGCCACAGTTTTGACAAAAATCAATTATTTCTGCTGGTAGGATTGCATCCTGACTATTAAAGGTCTATGTTGCTTTCTTATTGTTATATTTAGAACATACACATGATGTGCCCATTCAACTTATAAATCCTGCTCTGGAATACCACTCCAGCTGCTTATTTGTGCTTTCATAAATTTAATGCAGTCTATTCCTTCCAGCTTCTCTGATATAGCAGAAAATCTCAAGTTTTCCCTACGTGTTCTGTCCTCTAATTTTATTATTTTTTGAAACATCTCTTCCTGAGCAGTCTCATATTCAGCCAGCCTTTTCTTCATTTCGACCTCTGACTTTTGCAGCTTTATCATCTCATCTGAATATCTGTTTAAAGCTTCTTCCATTTGTTCCAGCCTTTTGTTGTTTATGTTAATATACTCTATCGGTGTTTTGTTTGTTTTAACAAGGTCTGTATGCAATTGTGTTATATCACCCTGTAGCTTATTGGAAGTCATGTCTAAAGGTTGCCTTTCTTTTTGCTGAGCAGCAGCAGAACTCACCCTACTTGACAGCAGAGTGTTTCTGGAGAATGATTACTCATTGTACATCAGGCAAAAGAGAAATAAATTCATCCCTCTGTTCAGAGAATACTGGGATGTAGGTGTGAGATTCAAACTGCTATATCCAGCTGTCTTTCAGGTATTCTTTCCTGGAGGGACAAAATCATTTTTTGATGAAGTGCATGCTAAGGAGGAAATATGTAAGTTTGTCCAACAAAAACTGAGCTGTCAAACAGAAGAGACTTCGGCTTCTCGCTCCTTTGGTAATAAAGACCTCAGAGATACTGTACATGTGAAACCTCTTCCAGTATTTCAATGGAAAATGTTGGAGAGAAGGAAGGGAGCACAAGAATTGACCAGAAGACTCAAGAGTATGTTGGAAATGAAGCAGAGACAGGATCTAGGTGATGGAGAAGAACAGTAATATAATCAGTAGCTTAATGTGGGATTACAAAGCATTAATTATATTTGTGAAATATAATAGCACACGAAAATCACACTATACAGCTTAATAGCAGATAAGGGATTCCATAAACATTTCTTACTATATGGCATGCTGCCAGACCATCAAAAAGTGTGACTGGTCTTTTCTTATATGACTTTCTTGTATGTTGCTGCTGTTACTGTTCTCTGGAAATCCATGTGAGCATGCTCAGTATAACGATGTTGGAAATGTTTACAAAGCAGAAATAGAAAACTTGAAATCATGATATGTCATCCAATCTGTGTTATCATTGCCATTTAAGTATGTTGTGTTATAAGATTACCATTTAACATTTATGTCTTTCACATGTTCATAGGTGAAACCCCTTTTCTATGGGTGCCAGACATTTGTTTGCAAAAAAACATGTCCATTTCTGATGTACCTGACATTAAAGCTGTAAGGTCCATTTGGTCATTTATATACATACTGTGGTGGAGAATATAGCAGAAGTGTCAGCTCGCATACATAAATTCCCTTTAAATGCATCTCATATACAATAACTGCAGTCAATGCATTTATTCCATAATCTATCGTTTGTCCTTGCTGTTACCTCAGTCCAGCATTGTATTAACATGTGTATCACATTTTCATTCCCCGTGGCTACACCGTAATATTATGTCTCTATTACATCCTTTGTTAGCATGTCCATTTTTATTTGTGTGTATAACTTTGATATCATCATTGACATTCATTATCATTACATCAATATTGCAGGATTTATGTCAGAAATGTGTCTTTCATACTTCAGCACATTTGTCTGGTGTACTTTTCCTCTTCTATATTAATTCATTATGCAGCATAAAACACTTATTGTGTATAATTTATGCATTCTACTTCCACTCCTTCATTATTTTTTCAATGTACTTACCCTTAATATTTCTGGGCTATAGCATGTGCATGTATCTGAGCTCTGAGTACAGACAAACCATTTAGTTTGCATTCTGTATTCATGCTAGTAAGCACCATTCCATGGTGCAAACACTATTGCGGGCAAAGGTATTTGCAAATATGTAGGAGTGATGAGCAGAATAAATATTCAGTTAGCGCTGATGCTCATCCTGCAAACACTACTACATTGTGTAGGTCTAGTGACACCTATAGGATTGTTAATGAATCCCAGGGATAGTCCATCCTAATGAGAAAATAAATGAAGAGAAATTAATGGCACAATTCTCTGACAGTCAGACAAAGTCTATGCAATATGACAAGACATGCAAGGCATTCATTGAAGATGACAATGTTACTTAATGCCAGTGTGCACTGCGTCAATAAGAATGACTACCTGCTAGCCATTGGTCCATCAAGTAACAGCTTTGAGCAATTTACAGATGACACATAGCTTTAAAGAGGCACCTGCAACTGGCATCAGTAGTACCACAGACACTGAGTAAGCCATTTATCAAGTACTTCTGCAGTTAGAGAGTCACATGTCTTGGCAAACTTCATGGTGTAATACATATTATTTTTAATAATGCTATGACCTCTTTCCTGCTGTATTTCATTAATATTAAAATGTGCAATGGAGCACCATAATTAATTTGAGAACAGAGTGAAATTGATGAGGAGAAAAGAATAAAGCAGAACAAGTAAACAGAGCTCTCAGCAGAGATGAGATTTATACATTACAACAGTTCTTACTGATTGTCCAGGCTTGTCAGATTATTTTAATCACCAGGGTCAACCACAATACTTTGCTTGAATGATTATAACAGTTACTGCTCAGTGACCTCAGACAGGTTGTAGTAGATTCATGAAGTCATTAGTGACCCGTCCCATTCTCTGTTGTGACAAATGATTCTAATTCCTACTGAATGACCTAGGTCATTTTGTCACAGACTGCACTGACCCTTGGGAAGTTCTCACACTGTGCTACAGTAAGAATGGCAAACACAAATGCTGTTCTCTAATCGTTCTTTCTTACAAACCAGTATGACCTTTCATTCTACCTCAGTCATATGGTTAGATGCATAACTGTGCAAGAGATGTGTGATATTATAATGAATGTTACACTTTGTCTCAAGTGCCTATAGTATATTGCTTATAGTGATGACCAGGTGCTGATGACTGACCAAATATCCACACTTCTAGCATTGCTGACACATGTGAACAAACTAATGCATAGTAACAATATTTAGTAGCATTCAGTAAAAAAGTTGAGAGAAAATAGAAATGACCTCACACTTCATATGCTAGCGAGCTATGTGTACATTGTAAATGAAAAAGTAGTGCCCTATTGATGCAACTGTAACCTTTGTAGCTTAAGTTTTCTTGTACTGAGTAGTTTGATGACATTTAAGACCAGCTAAGGTGTAATTTTCCCATTGTGGTCTCACTCTTTTAATCCCTATGCTGTGTTGGTTTACTTTACTACATTATGGCACTCACTTAAACTCCATAAAATCTAATCAAAAGTAGTAAAACCTTTTCACCTGGGTTATTTCTTTCTCTTGCTGTCATCTTTGCCCCAGTCATTTTTTGTCTCATTACTTTGTTGCTGACATTGTTTACCATCCAAATCAAAAAGACAATGCTATCAACACCAGCAAACTAGTAAAACATAGTATTAAAAAGAAACACTGAGCGAGTGTCAGCTCCAGAAGTTTTATTACCAAAAGGTTTAGAACTTTTGTCAGTTAATACATAGTCTTCATTAGAATTATAAGGTCCATACATATGACCTCTTCTTTTAAATAATATTTCATAGATCACATGATCACTGATATAAATTAACAAAGTACTTTTTCAAAAAGCAATAAGTTAAATAAAATACAATAAAAATACATTTGAATTTCTTTTAAAATTCATAATCATAGCTTTGCTGATCTCATTTTCAACACACTACTCATTCTCATTTGATCATTTAATCCAGGTGGCGTTATGGCATTCCATTTTTACTGCCACACCAGATTTCTACATTCCAGCATTGTTTTCCACTATCCTACTCTTTCATGCTAAACAGTTTTGTCCACTGTTTATTTATTTACACTTTGTTGACTGGGCAAGTCCCACTAGGCCAATGATTTTTTTTCCTGCTATGCAAAATTAAAAGGTCTTAAAAATTCCAGCTCACCACTGAAGGTCTGTACTAAGTAGACATTGAGCAGGATTCATGAAGGCTTGCACGGAGTGTAAGAGACGTGTAAGTCTCCATGCAAGCCTCGCGATCCAGGAACAGCTCGAAACTCCGTGTAAGAGACCAGCTAAAATGTCTCTTAGACGGAATGGGTGTGGATATGCTAAATACCTCACTTGCAGCCGAAAGGCATGCAAATGAGGTAGAGTAGCGATCCACGAAGCAGAAAGCAGCATGTGTAAGAGCCGTTTTAGCTGCAGAAATGTACTCAGTTGACAACTGAGTATGTTTCTGCAAAAATCACAATGGAGCCATGTCAGCTGCAAATAAAGGGTGCATATGCATCAGGCAGCATGCCAATGGCCAAATATGTGGCCACTGGCAAGGTACCCCGATGCAAATATGAAAAATAATTTTTTTTTTCGGCGATCGCCGATGTTTAAAAGCAGCGCAGCCCCGTGCAAATGGGTTGCGCTGTATAACACATAAAAATGAAGGTTATAAACCCACAAATGTGGGTTTTATGCAATACATGGATTTACAATACAGGGACCAGCAGAGCAAAAACAACATGGCCACTGTTTAGTGGTTGCTAAGGGGGGAAGCTGAGTCTAAGAGATGTAACTAAGCATTACTAGGCAATCTGATGTAAATAAGTGTTAGGATACTGAATTCCACTGTCACATAGCAAATGAGCACATTCTGAGTAGTGTAAGAGATACATAAGGGGGAGGAATAGAGTAGGACTTAGGTGACATCACAGGGGGGAATGGTAGAAAGAAATGCAGTTCATTGGAGGTCAGTGTTACATGACAGATGTCAGACACAGATCAGGGAAAGAGGAGTGCCACAAGATAAGCATGGGAAAGTCAAGAAATGGAAGGTGTACACTGTTACTTACACCAAATTTTCTTGTTGGGCGTGCATGTGCATGTGTGCGCGCCATGAGGTGCGGGTAGGACAGTGTGTGAGCGTGTAAGGCAGACTGAGCATGTGGGATCATGTTGGTAGACTTTTAAGACTCTTTGCACTAGTGTGCACGCGTGTAGGGCAGACTGAGCATGTGGGAGCCTGTTGGCAGACTTGTAAGACAGTTTGCGCTGGTGTGCGCACGTTTTAACCCAAATAAGCAGATTCTGAACCATGTAAGCATTTGTGCACGCGTGTAAGCCACTGTGATTGTGTTTCTGCTGGTATGCACGTTGCTCCCCCCTGAGGAAGCAGAAAGGAAAAAGGAAACAACAGAATTAGTAGGAAGCTAGCAGGGAATACTGCTGGAGCTAGCAGGTGAAAACAAATAGAAGCAGGCAATTACACAGGCAGAATAGTAGCTCAGCCTAGCACTTAAAACTCTGCAAACAGCAGTGCAGGATGTTTCTCTCAAGAGACACTGCAAGACAGGAGTAAGCTATTAGAAGTGAAAACTGAAAAAGCTGAACTCAGAGCAGAAATGCTAGGGGCTGCCATAGCTGTCATAAGGAGATATAGGCGACTTGCTGAGGGTGGTGACAATGCAGATGGTGCCAGACAACCCACAGTGAGGAGACAGAGAAGAGTGTACAGGCCCAGGGTCACCTACCATGGGTTACATGAGCTGGCGATAGTAGAGCGCTATAGAGTGGACAGAGACCCCCTGCAGCAAATTGTTGAGCTGTGCAGGCCACGCCTCACACACAGAACCAACAGAGGGGAACCCATCCCAGTGGAAACCAAGGTATGTGTTGGCCTAAGAATACCAGCAACAGGTACCTTCCAGAGACCAACTGGTGATATGATGGGGATATCACAGGCATCAGCCTCCAGGGTACTGCACCAGTTCCTGGAAGCCATGTCAGCACATGTCGGTGATCATGTATATTTCCCCAATGCCCGTGAGGTATTGGCCAGCAATATGCATCTCTTCCAGCAAATAGCGGAATACCCTGAGGTAGTGGGTGCAATAGACTGCACGCACATATGCATCAAAGCACCAGAGAGTGACTCGGTGGAGGAACAACCTGAGCCTGTCCCAGTAGGCAGAAGGAGGCATGCTCAGTATGCCCTGGCCTTGGCAAAGAGGCAACGCATAGCACATACACTGGCTCAGTAGGAACCCTGGGAATGATACCCCTCTCTGACTCACTCATATAATAACATGGATGCCTAAAATGACATAACCTGCTTTCAAACATGTACAGGGAGTGTAATATGTGCATCCGACAGAGGTAGCCCTGCAGCACCACCTGAGGCATGAATGCCATGTGTTAAGTAATGTAACACCATGTAGTATATGCACACTTGAGGATCCTGACTAACATCCTACCCTCACCAAGCATGATGCCACAGTATGACAATGGGATGATCAATTGCAATAATTGGCTGAAGTAATGCAGTTAGTCAAAGGGGATCCAATGTGTGCCAGCCTGGGATGACATGCTGAGCATGACATGATGCTCCACCTGCTAGGGGTGGTGTGCACCTATCAGTCCAGGCCTCATGGATACTGGCAAAGGCTGTCATTACCCACAGCGTGCCCTGAATAGGTAAGGCTCAAAACACAAACCCACCTCCATAGGTACCACAAGGGATAAGAACCTAGATGTAATGCTACCCAATGCCAGAAGTCTAAACAGCAAGATGTGTGCAGTGTAAACGCACCCAGTATGGAGAATGTTGATATCTGTCCTGTAACAGAAAACTGGGTCAAGGCTCACAACAGCACCCTAACACTACCAGGTTACACCCCATACTGTGCTGTACAGCCTCAAAACATGGAACAAGCTACAAAAGGAGGGTGACTAGCAATAACTGTCAAGGATAACCACACCCCCATGTTGGTACCACAACAAGAAGCAGCATGGACTAGCCATGGTCAAGTAACAGTGGCTAAAACTGCTTCCCAGTTTATAGCCTGCTACAGACTACCGTCCTAACACCAGGAACTGCACCTGACCTATGTTGGAATACATGAATATATCAAGCCCCCCAAACCACAATATATTGTTTGACTGAAAATACCCAGACATAGACTGGGAGCATTTTACTAGCTCCAACACTGTAGGAGAAAAGTTCCTAGAATCCATAAACCAAAATGCCCAGGAACAACGTACCACTCCCACAAGAGGGGTAAGCATACTGGATGTGATAATCAGCAACATGGGTACTGGATGGCAAGATGAGAAGTGTATCCCTCACTGGTAAGACTAGACCATAGAGTAATCACACTGGATATACACATCCTGACCACAGTCCATGGCCAGAAAACCACAGTGAAAAACATGTGTAAAGCATAAGTTGCGGAATCCATTAACCTGCTGCAAGCCTACTGACAGCACACCAGCCCTACCAGGTTATACCTCATATCATGCGTTATGGCCCAAACTGATGTGGAATCCATTAAAGGCCCTGTACAGGTGCAAAATATGGGCCACACCGCAGAACCTGTTATACAGGCATTCAACGAACACAGCCAGGAATGCTTGAATTATGCAATCACAAATAACAATAAGACACAATGCCATACACGCAGGCATCTGGCATGCTGGACTCCAGCCATTACCAAACCATGCAAGAGAATGAGGAAGCTACTACATGATAGAGCAAACATAAAAAGGGAATTAATCACTGTATGGCAATAAAATATGTCCACACATACAATCCACTAAGGCCAGCTACAACAAGTAGAATCTGTGAATCCTGAGGCAATGTTACACCTGCCCCAGGTACACAGACAACCATCAACTCCCCCCAAGAAATACAAATATATGTGAGAGATGCAAGCATTTATCCAAACCGGAGGCTGAGCTCCCTCAACTCAGTACTGTCAAAACTATTCAGGAGGAGAAGGTAACCCCACACACCACAAACCCAGTCCCACATAGACCTATCACAACTGCAAACCAAACACATAAACACAGAAAAACATTCCCGGAGGCCCTAATTACAAACACACCACACCAACAGAGGCCTCCAAAGCAGACCCCCAAGCAACCACAACCTCCAAACATAGCACATGCAACACATAGTACACAAAGCTGGTGTGCCAAACAGTCACAGACCAGAAGGAGAAACAACATGCCTGATAAAGTTGTAATAGGTGACTCTATAGGCAGACACACTGCTGTCCCACTCACCAGACTGAACAAGGGAAAGGGTACAGTAAGCTGCCTGTAGGCTGCTACAATACGACACATAACACAAGTACGCAGGTCACCCCAAAACAAGTAGAAATATGATGCAGTCATTGTCCATGCTGGTGTGAATGACCTGAGATGTACCTTCCTGGACTACATGAAAAGAGACATGGATGAGCTCTCTGAGTATGTACCCCAGGCCGGTATGACACTGGCCATTTGCAGCATCCTACCCTCACAAAGAATGATGCCACAGTACAAACACAGAATGATCAGCTTTAACAGGTGGCACAATTACTGCTGTCATGCCAAGAGGATCTAATGTCTGTCTGCTTGGGATGTCATGCATGACAAGCCATGCTGCTGTTCCAGGGATGGCTTGCACCTGTTACCCCTGGGCGTCTGGATATTGGATAAGACTTTTGCCACCTCCATAGAGCCTTACGTAGGCAAGGCTGAAAAGACTAACCCACCACCCTAGAAAACATAAGTGGTAAGAAACATAAGGGTAATGCTGACCAATCCCAGAAGTGTAAACCACAGTATGCATGCTCCTGAGGCCCTCCCCAGTATGGAGAACATCGATGTCTGTGCAGTGACAGAAACCTGCTGCAAGCCTACTGACAGCACACCAGCCCTACCAGGTTATACCTCATATCATGCGTTATGGCCCCAAAACCTGGACCAAAACATAAAAGGAGGGAGAGTATCCATATTCAGCACAGACACCCATACGTCCAGGTAACTGACAATGCACTAAGCATTGGAGACCACCCATGTGCACCTAACCATAGGCAAAACTGCTGTACAGTCTGTAGCATGCTACAAACCACACTCTCACACACAGGAACCCCACCCAGATGTCCTGAAGACACTGGACAGTATGAATGTCCCACCAAATACCAAACAAGGTACTCACAAATTACCACATAGGTGGTAAACCATTATGTATGGAAGGAGTAATCAGGGACCTAGGGACACAAGTGGACAGTAACCTGTTATGTGACACTCACATTGCCAATGTGGCTAGGAAGACTGTCTATATTGGACACCGTATCATGAAAGGATTCACATCTACATCAACAGAGGTCATTGTGCCCCTGTACTGTTTACTTATCAGACCCATAATCTAGTACAATGCCTCATTTGGGATGTACCTTAGTTGACACCTGCAGCGGTTAGAAAGACCTCAAAGGTACCTCACCAAGAGGATAAAGGGTCTCAAATATATGTTATATGCTGCCTGGCTGTAGACACCCCAGCTGAATGCAGTGACATACTGCCTACACAGAGGCATTGTATGTCTGTTGTACAAGGCCATGTCCAACACAGGAGTAATGGACATGCTCCACCCCAGAAAAATCAAAGCCATTGGAGCTGTGAGAGCGACAGATGTCAACCTCAACACATAATGAAATAGGATGTGATGGAGGGACAGATTGCATAACCCAGAGGCTCCCCACACCCTGGAACAGAATCCCACTCCATGTTAGGCAAAGCCCCTCACTGACACTCTTCAACAGGAATATTGCCAAGTGGATGGATGATCGTAGATGTACACTGGGGGTCTTCACTGTGTCACGTCCAGACAGAGGCACAGTAAAGTAAATCATAAATGATCATAATATTCACATAGCAAGGGGCGGCGAAAGACACACACACTCTGGCTAGGCTTACAAATGCCCTAGGGTGGATAGCCTAGTATGAACCTATGAAGATACAAATTGTACAGGACACTAAGGATAATCCCAAGGCTTACTCAACTGATGGTAGGAACCATGTTGGGAATTCACAGATATGCTCTGAATCACACATTACAAACAACATACCAAACACACACACACACATATTGCCAACAAACAACCTGACAGGTGCAGTGCAAACCCCCCCCCCCTAGAATGCAAAATATCTATCCCAGCAGACTGCTGGCCCCCTGACATTGCAGATGCTGAGGTAACAGCCAGCATCTACAAAGCAAAACACACAGCAGCAATGGTATGAGATGGTGTCCTGGGCTGAGTCCAACATGGACCCCAAGAAGAATGGAATGCCAAATCACACTACTGCTCAATGTCAGCCTTACCACAGGATATGTACCCAAAGAGCAGTGTACAACAACAGTGGTCCTTCTCTACAAAGGTGTTGCCTGAATGGATACTGCAAACTACCACCTCAGAATCCTGACCAGCTTGGTCTGCACAGCTATGGAAAGGATCAGCATGTACCGCAGACATAAAGATATTGTGGACCTACTGACACTGGACCCTACCCAGTGTGGCTTTCTTAAGTGCAGATCCTGCCCCTAAACATGTTTGGCTCATTTGAAACAGTCATTAAGGTCATTGATGAGGGCATTGTGGTCCACACAACGTAGCTGGACCTTGCAAATGCTTCCATACAATACCCTACGTGTTCATTATAGATATGCTCACCAGCTTAAATATAAACCCCTATGTCAGTAGAGGGGTTGCAAACCAGACCAAGGACAGAACTGACATGGTCAGATATGCAGCAGCCATGTCAGACTACAAACCAGATATAAGTGGCATCCCACAAGGCTTGGTCCTGGGACCTCCCTCATTTGGTATATATGTCCCATAGGTACAGGCCAACATGGAAGGACTGTGTCTGAACATGTATGCAGAGGACTACAAACTGCCCACCATATCTGACCCTCCAGCTGACACAAGCATCCCACAAAAGGCCCACATAAAAACAGACAACTGGTGCCATAGCCATGTCAGCAAGCTAATTGCAGAAAAGTGTATAGTCAACCCCCGTGGATATACAGTAAGTGCCCACCAATTACCACATAGGTGTTAACCCATTACGTACCTAACATGTAATGAGAGACCTGGGGACACAAGGTGATAGATATCCTGCATTGGACAAACATGTGGCTGTAGTGTTCACAGAAACATACCATATACCCACCTAATCATGAAGGTTGTCAGATCTAGATAAGGGGAGGTCACTGTGGCTCTGCAGTCTTCCTTCATCAGCATTACAATTGACTACAATAGCCCCTGTGGGATGTACCTCAGCAGACACCTCCATCAACTGTAAAGTCCCCAACAGTACCTCACCAGGAGTATCAAAGAGCTTGAACAGATGCCATGTGTTGCCTGATTAAACAAACTGCAGCTCCACACACTGCCATACTGCCCACCCAGAGGCAAGCTGTGCCTGATGTATAAAGCCATGTCCAAGCTGGAATCAATGAACATGCTGCACCTTGTACAATCTGAATGGCAGTGTACTATGCACATGACAGACCTGAACCCCAGCACTGACATACATAGGACAAGCTGTACTGCATGATCCATAACACAGAAGCCACCCCCACTCATGAGTAAACTCCCAGTACAGGTTATCCATAGAGTCACTCATCGATTCACCTCAAGAGGAATCGTGATGAGTGGATGGGAGATGGTAGGTTTACCCTGGGTATCACTGTTATGTCACAGTATACTAAACATGACATATGTTATGGCAAACTCCACTTACAATGTGTGTCGAAGGACAAACACACTCTCCGACTAGCATTAGAAATGGCCTAGGGCACATCACTACTGTTTGCCAATGTACACCTATGTTGTGGAATACACTACCAATGTTGGACAAGCTTGGTATAAGTAGTTCATATATGAACATAATGCAACATGGTCAGATGTGCACAACTGGCCCCTAACCAGGCTGTTGTGCTCACTATGGAAATGTAAAGCAGTGATAGGACTAAAGCCCAGTATACTGTCCACCACAGTGAAAGTACTGAACCAGTACACTATACGGTACTACAGTGTTAGGTCAGTATGAAAGGATGTTGACAACTGTATGCAAAGTATCCCATGCAAACCCTGCAGGCAGAGTATAATCCCTGTTGTGTTCACACACAAAGCAGTTGGACAGTAACTACACAACATGACACACAATACACAACCATAAACTGGAGATATTGTTGAAGTTCACACACATCCACAAATGTGGTGGGCTGCAGAGTTCAACATATGGAAAGCACACACTGGGCATGCTCGCACACTTTGATAAATGAGACATATGTCAGACAACATGCCATGGGAAGGCTGAACTGGGCATGCTCACACACTTAGGCCAAATCACAGTTTAGCAGTTGGCCACACATATCTGGTATGTGTACGTGTTATTCCAGGAACCAACCACATTACAGCAATCTGCCCAGTGCACACAGTTAAATGACTACAGAGACATACGTGATATAGTGGATCCCTCCCATATGCAAACAGCTTCCACAGATACACACATTGTTCATACAAACAGGGAATGCTATGGCAATAAAGACCTGCAATCAGTCTATCAGCAACAAATAATGTGCACCTGACAATTAAACATATGGGTGTAGAGCTGAAAAAATGTAAAATCCAGGCACGTCCAACCAAAGCTCTCTTTTATTCTATTAAATGAACCAACGATAGTTGAGTGCTTTCATCCAGATACAACTGGACTTCATCAGAACAACATAACAAAACACCCACCTCCTTTTTATACAAAAAATGCCCGCCTAAAACATTAT
>NC_056731.1:1485818011-1485848189 GCF_019279795.1 Protopterus annectens | reverse complement strand
AAAAAAGATTTGGGGGGGAAAAAATACTATTCTTGATGCCAAAGAAAAGAAGTGGATAATTAAATTGGGTGGACGTTTTCCACAAGGACTTCATGAACATCTGTAATTTGACCAATCAGTTTGTTTGCTGTGTTTGATGTCATGCATAAAAGAAGCGTGATCTTTTTTTCTTTTTTAACACTGAGGAAGGCTATGTAACCATTATAGCCGAAACCGGTTTGTTTGTTATTTCTTTTGCTGACCTGCAATAAATATTTTATATTTGTATCAGCACCACAGTTTGCTGGCTGTCTTTTTGCTTTCTCCAAGAATTGTGCCGCAATACAAACAAAAGATGACTGACGTTAATAACTGGCTTAGTTTCTGTTGTGATTTTAAGGGGGTTCAATATTTGTCAGCATGGAAGGAAATGGTTAACAGACCATGCTGCTTGGGCAGGGATGGTAGGCAACTCTCCCCTCTATGCTTTCAAATATTAGCTAAAACACTGCCTTCCCCCATAGTGTCGTTTTTAGGCAATGCCAAACTGAAAGTACTTCTGACACAGCAAATCAAAACCAAGAAAATCTAAAGGTATTACTGCTCAGTGCTACGAGTCTAGACAAAAAAAATTCACTTCCTAGAAGTTTTCTTCACCCTAGAGAATACTGACATCTGTGCGGTCACTGAGACATGGTTTAAAGCTGCAGAGAGCACACCATCAGTGAGAGATTATAATGCCTTCCACACATTTACACCAGCTAATACACAGACAGGGTCTGAATCCTCAAATGATGTGGATATTCTACAAAAGGGCCTTACAGAAACAAATGCTTGGTGCCAGAGCCATGGGCTCAAGTTCAATGCCAATAAATGTATAGTTATCCCCTTTGGGGAAAAAACCTGTACCCGTAAATTACCACATAGGTGGCAGTACACTAAACACCGAAAGTGTGATAAGAGACTTAGGGACACAGATGGACAGTGGTCTCACCTTTGATAACCGCATCACCACAACAGCCAGGAAATCCTTCTATGTGGCACACCTCATCACTAAGGGCTGTTCATCCAGAAAAAAGGAGGTAATTGTCCCACTGTACTCATCCCTCATTAGACCCATTATAGAATACAATGCCCTGTTTGGTATGTACCTCTCATGACATCTGCAACAACTGGAAAGGCTGCAGACAAACCACACTAAAAGAATCACAGGCCTAAAGCAGATGCCCTATGCTGACCATCTAAAAAACCTCCACCTATACTCTGTCGCATATCGTCTACTCAGAGGTGATCTCTGCTTAACATACAAGGCCATGTCAAACCCAGAGCTGTTGGACATGCTACACTTAAAGAAATCCCAATCCCTCAGGGGGCACATGCTCCAGGAATCTAAACCTTGTCATCACAATGAACAAAACATGCTGGAGGGATAGGTTCTTGACCCAGAGACACCCCAGACTCTGGAATAGACTGCTCATACATGTCAAGTAGAGCACCTCTTTGGCCCTCTTCAAAAGGAACCTTGAAGATTGGATGGGCGATAGGAAATTCACCCCGGGGATCATGTCAGTCGCCCTGCTAGACAGGGGTCCAGGGAAATAAATACTGTGGGAGGAAATAGCCAGAGAATTGTTATGGCTAGGCTTGTATAGGCCCAAGGGCCGATAGCCTAGTACCAACCTATGAACTTATGGAGGTGTCTCGATCTACATAAAAAATAAATATACCTTAAGGCTGGTCAAACAGGACAATGCACTTGAGCTGCTCCATGCTCAAATTACCATAGGCAAAATCCAATACCACTTTCTTGCAAACTATTGATTCCCTCTATGATGCAAGAAACCCATACCATGTATCTAAACTTATTGGAAACACTCACCATCCAACCGAATACCATATTCATGGGCAACTTTAAATACCCCACTACTAACTGGGTATCCTATTCAACACCAAATGTTCAGGCACAGATATTCCTGGATTTTATAAAAGCAAACTCCCTGGACCAGATTGTCAAAACAACAAACAGGGGTGCAACCATACTGGATATGGTCCTCACTAATATGGGAGAGTGCTACACATCCCTTACTGTAATGTCTTCCCTGGTAAGGTCAGAGCACAAAATGGTCTCCTTAGAAGTAAAAATAAAACCTGGAGCCGCAGACAAACCTGGAATATTCAGGAACTACTCTAAGGCTAACATCCTTCTATTAAGTGATAACCTGCCAAAATGTCAAGCCCCCATAATCTCTGAGAACACTGCTGCCTGCACAGAGCTCTTCACAGAATCCGTATACAAGTATGTTAATAGCTGCAGAGAGGCAGCTGTACCCACCAGTAAAAAGTGCAGAACTTACTCAAAAAACAAGCCACCCTACTGTAATCACAAAATCAATAGGCTGTATAACAGAAAGAAGAAAATCATGACAAAAATTAGGAGGTGCAGTACCCAGCAGGATAAAAGCACTCTCATCAAACTAAACAAAAAACTCAGAGGACAAATAAAGTTTACAAAAGACAAATTTGAGGTGAATTTGGCCTCCCAGGCCAAGGACAACCACAAGTCATTTTCTACCTAGGTCCGCAATCTCAAAAGCAATACACAATTGTGTGTAGAGCTCATTGTAAATGGATCCACCTATACTGAGCCAGTAGATATAGCAAACTTACTGGCTAATAAATTCAGCTCCAACTTTACCCCTCTCTCCCCTTCAAACTTCCCTCAGGAAATACCATAAAATATAACTCCCCATGCTATCAGTAGGGAACAGGTCCTTATTGCTATCTCTAAGGCCAAGAACACTGCATCAATGGTCCCAGACAATATCCAAGGATGCCTTTTAAATAGCATAAAACATGACCCATCAGGACCTCTGAAATTGCTATTTAACTGTAGCCTCCAAACAGGCTTTGTGCCTCACAAATGGGGAACAGCAACAGTCATCCCTCTGCACAAAGGTGGGCCATCTACAGATACTGGACTCTAGTGATCCATAAGTCATAATAGTTTTATATGCAAAGCCATGGAACAAATTATCATGGAGATGATCAATAGAGATATAGTAAACCTCTAGACACTGGACCCAACTCAGTCTGGTTTCAAGGGCAGGTCATGCATACTCAACCTGGTGGATGTCTTTGAGAGGGTCAACAAAGCAATGGATGAGGGAAAAATGGTTCACACTGCCTCCCATGACCTGGCCAAGGCATTGGATGTAATACCCCACTCAGGCATTGTTGACAAGCCCAAGAGGTTAGGTACAAACCCGTATGTCACCCGGTGGATAGCCAACTGGCACACAGACAGGACCCAGGAAGTTAGAACTGGAGAGTTCATCTCTACAAAAATGCCAGTCATAAGTGGAGTCCCTCAGGGATTGGTCCTTGGACCGCTCCTTTTTGGCATTTATTTCTCTGAAATCAAGTCCAATGTCAATGGTCTCTGGTTGAATAAATTTGCAAATGATTGCAAATTAGTAGCTGCCAGTAAATCTCATACTGACACAAGTGATCTCCAGGAAGGGCTGACACAGACAAACAACTGGTGTCAGAGCCATGGATTAAAACTAAATGGCAAGAAATGAATAATAGTATCCTTTGGGAAGTTATCCACAGCTGGTAACTATCATATTGACAACACATCCCTTAGAGTTCACTCAGTAGTCAGGTACTTAGGGACACACATAGACAGTAATCTACCTTTGACCATCAGGTGTCTACTGTAGTGAGGAAATCTTTTGTGCAACGTATAAACAAATGTATGGCATCTTGGTCCAAGGAAGTCATTGTTCCAATGTATTCGGCATTCAGACCTATCACTGAGATAAAACCTTTGGTATGTACCTAACCAGGCATATCTAACAAATGGAATGTCCACAGAGGTTCCTCACTAAAAGAATAGAGGGCATAAGTAAACTGTCACCTGCAGACCGTCTTAAGGCCCTATTCCTGTATTATGTCTCTTACAGGTTGTTGAGGGGAGATCTACGCCTAGCATACAGACATTGTCAGACCCCACTCTGAAGGATGTTCTGCATATCTATAAAACAAACAGCACCATAATTACCCATTCTAAAGACTTAAACCTTACCTGTGATATAAATAGGACTTGCTGGATAGACAGGTATGTATCCCAGAGTCTACCCTGTCTCTGGAACAGGCTCTCCAGTTATGTGAAGCAAAGTTCCTCCCTAACCCAATTCAACTGCAACTTTGACAATTGGATGGTGAACTGGAAATTCATCCCTGGTTTGATACCTATGTCTCTACTGGACAGAGGTAACCTGTAAATGGTTCAGCTTCCTGGCCCCTGCTTGTAAATGTTTCATTTCCTAAGCCCCTGCTTACACTTATCAAGGGTACCAGAACTTGTCAGAAATTTGGGATGCATGGCTAGGCTTAAAACAGCCCTTGTGGTCTTTAGCCTAGTAAACACCTATTAACCTATGAAGCTATAGAAATATATATATATATATATATATATATATATATATATATATATGATTATATATAGGGCAGGATTCACGAAGGCTTGCACAGAGTCTAAGAGTAGTGTAAGACTCCATGCAGCCTTCGCGATCCAGGAACAGCCCTAACGTCTGTGTAAGAGACCATCTAAAACGTTTCTTACACGGACTGGGCGTGGATATGCTAATCACCTCACTTGCAGCCCAAAGGCATGCGAATGAGGTAGATTAGCGATCCACGAAGCCCAAAGCAGCCCGTGTAAGAGCCATTTTAGCTGCAGAAATGTACTCAGTTGACAACTGAGTACGTTTCTGCAAAAATCACAACGGGGTCATGTCAGCTCCAAATAAAGGGTGCATGTGTGTCAGGCAGCATGCCAATGGCCAAATATGTGGCCATTGGCAAGGTACCCGATGCAAATATGAAAATAAATATTTTTTTCTCGTGATCGCCGATGTTTAAATGCAGCGCAGCCCCACGCAAACGGGCTGCGCTTGTATAAAACATAAAATGAAGGTTATAAACCCACAAATGTGGGTTTTATGCAATACATGGATTTACAATGCAGGGACCAGCAGACCAAAAACAACATGGCCACCGTTTAGTGGTTGCTAAGGGAGGAAGCTGAGTCTAAGACATGTAACTAAGCATTAGTAGGCAATCTGATGTAAATGAGTGTTAGGATACTGAATTCCACTGTCACATAGCAAATGAGCATGGTCTGAGTAGTGTAAGAGATACAAAAGGGGGAGGAATAGAGTAGGAGATAGGTGACATCACAGGGGGGAATGGTAGAAAGAAATGCAGCTCATTGGAGGTCAGTGTTACATGACAGATGTCAGACACATATCATGGAAAGAGGAGCGCCACAACATAAGCATGGGAAAGTCAAGAAATGGAAGGTGTACACTGTTGCTTACACCAAAGTTTCTTGCTGGGCGCGGCATGCGCGCGGTGTGCACCATGAAGCGAGTAGGGCAGTGTGCTGCAGTAAGGCAGACTGAGCATGTGGGAGCCTGTTGGCAGACTTGTAAGACTGTTTGCGCTGGTGTGCACGCGTTTTAACCTGAATAAGAAGATTCTAAACTGTGTAAGCCTGTGTGCGTGCGTGTAAGCCACTGTGAGCGTGTTTCTGCTGGTATGCGCGTTGCTCCCCCCTGAGGAAACAGAAAGGATAAAGGAAGCAACAGAATTATTAGGAAGCTAGCAGGGAATACTGCTGGAGCTAGCAGGTGAAAACAATTAGAAGCAGGCAATTACACAGGCAGAATAGTAGCTCAGCCCAGCACTTAAAACTCTGCAAACAGCAGTGCAGAATGTTTCTCTCAAGAGACACTGCAAGACAGGAGTAAGCTATTAGAAGTGAAAACTGAAAAAGCTGAACTCAGAGCAGAAATGCTAGGGCTGCCATAGCTGTCATAAGGAGACATAGGCTACTTGCTGAGGGTGGTGACAATGCAGATGGTGCCAGACAACCCACAGTGAGGAGACGGAGAAGAGTGTACAAGCCCAGGGTCACCTACCATGGGTTACATGAGCTGGAGATAGTAGAGCGCTATAGAGTGGACAGAGACCTCCTGCAGCAAATTGTTGAGCTGTGCAGGCCACACCTCACACACAGAACCAACAGAGGGGAACCCATCCCAGTGGAAACCAAGGTATGTGTTGGCATAAGAATACTAGCAACAGGTACCTTCCAGAGACCAACTGGTGATATGATGGGGATATCACAGGCATCAGCCTCCAGGGTACTGCACCAGTTCCTGGATGCCATGTCAGCACATGTCGGTGATCATGTATATTTCCCCAATGCCCGTGGAGGTATTGGCCAGCAATATGCCCTCTTCCAGCAAATAGCAGAATACCCTGAGGTAGTGGGTGCAATAGACTGCACGCACATATGCATCAAAGCACCAGCCGGTGAGTGGGGTAGGGCCTACATTAACCACAAGGCCTTCCCCTCCATCAACTGCCAGGTCGTGTGTGATGCCCAGGGCATAATAATGAATGTGTGTGCTGGCTGCCCTGGGAGCTACCATGATTCCCATATCTGGCATTTGACGCAGCTGTACCAGACATTTGCCAATGGGGACATCCCACACGGACATCTAGTGGGGGATGCAGGTTATGCACTGGAGCTGTGGCTGATGACACCCATCAGAAACGCACACACACCTGAACAGGAACACCATAATGAGGCACACGCACAAACACGTAATGTAATAGAGCGTGTGTTTGGGTTGCTCAAGTCATGGTTCCGGTGTCTGGACACATCTGGTGGAGCCTTGCAGTACTCACCAACTACATGTACCCAAATTGTCATGGTATGTGCTATGCTACATAATATGATCTTGCGAAAACAGCTGCAGCAGGACCAGCATAGGGCTGGGCCAAACAGCCCAACACCATTGCCAAGGCCATCACAGGCAGAGCGTGACTCGGAGGAGGAACAACCTGAGCCTGCCCCAGTAGGCAGAAGGAAGTGTGCCCAGTATGCCCTGGCCTTAGCAAAGAGGCAACGCATAGCACATACACTGGCTCAGTAGGAACCCTGGGAATGATACCCCTCTCTGACTCACTCATATAATAACATGGATGCCTAAAATGACATAACCTGCTCTCAAACATGTACAGGGAGTGTAATATGTACATCCGACAGAGGCAGCCCTGCAGCACCACCTGAGGCATGAATGCCATGTGTTAAGTAATGTAACACCATGTAGTATATGCACACTTGAGGACCCTGACTAACATCCTACCCTCACCAAGCATGATGCCACAATATGACGATGGGATGATCAATTGCAATAATTGGCTGAAGTATTGCAGTTAGACAAAGGGGATCCAATGTGTGCCAGCCTGGGATGACATGCTGAGCATGACATGATGCTCCACCTGCTAGGGGTGGCGTGCACCTATCGGTCCAGGCCTTATGTATACTGGCAAAGGCTGTTGTTACTCACAGCGTGCCCTGAATAGTTAAGGCTCAAAACACAAACCCACCTCCATAGGTATCACAAGGGAAGAACCTAGATGTAATGCTACCCAATGCCAGAAGTCTAAACAGCAAGATGCATGCAGTGTAAACTCACCCAGTATGGAGAATGTTGATATCTGTCCTGTAACAGAAAACTGGGTCAAGGCTCACAACAGCACCCTAACACTACCAGGTTACACCTCATACTGTGCTGTACAGCCTCAAAACATGGAACAAGCTACAAAAGGAGGGTGACTAGCAATAATTGTCAAGGATAACCACACCCCCATGTTGGTACCACAACAAGAAGCAGCATGGACTAGCCATGGTCAAGTAACAGTGGCTAAAACAGCTTCCCAGTTTATAGCCTGCTACAGACTACCATCCTAACACCAGGAACTGCACCTGGCCTATGTTGGAATACATGAATATATCAAGCCTCCCAAACCACATTATATTGGTTGACTGAAAATACCCAGACATAGACTGGGAGCATTATACTAGCTCCAACACTGTAGGAGAAAAATTCCTAGAATCCATAAACCAAAATGCCCAGGAACAATGTACCACTCCCACAAGAGGGGTAAGCATACTGGATGTGATAATCAGCAACATGGGTACTGGATGGCAAGATGAGAAGTGTATCCCTTACTGGTAAGACCAGACCATAGAGTAATCACACTGGATATAGACATCCTGACCACAGTCCCTGACCAGAAAACCACAGTGAAAAACACGTGTAAAGCAAAAGTTGCACTCCTCCAAACTGATGTGGAATCCATTAAAGGCCCTGTGCAGGTGCAAAATATGGGCCACACCTCAGAACGTGTTATACAGGCATTCCATGAACACAGCCAGGAATGCTTGGATTATGCAATCACAAATAACAACAAGACACAACGCCATACATGCAGGCATCTGGCATGCTGGACTCCAGCCATTACCAAACCATGCAAGAGAATGAGGAAGCTACTACATGATAGAGCAAACATAAAAAGGGAAGTAATCACTGATCAGTAGTATGGCAATAAAATATGTCCACACATACAATCCACTAAGGCCAGCTACAACAAGTTGAATCTGTGAATCCTGAGGCAATGTTACACCTGCCCCAAGTACACAGACAACCCTCAACTCCCCCCAAGAAATACAAATATATGTGAGAGATGCAACCAGTTATCCAAACCGGAGGCTGAGCTCCCTCAACTCAGTACTGTCAAAACTAGTCAGGAGGAGAAGGTAACCACACACACCACAAACCCAGTCCCACATAGACCTATCACAACTGCAAACCAAAGACATAAACACAGAAAAACATTCCCGGAGGCCCTAATTACAAACACACCACACCAACAGAGGCCTCCAAAGCAGACCCCCAAGCAACCACAACCTCCAAACATAGCACATGCAACACATAGTACACAAAGCTGGTGTGCCAAACAGTCACAGGCCTGAAGGAGAAACAACATGCCTGATACAGTTGTAATAGGTGACTCTATAGTCAGACACACTGCTGTCCCTTTCACCAGACTGAACAAGGGAAAGGGTACAGTAAGCTGCCTGTAGGCTGCTACAATACGCCACATAACACAAGTACGCAGGTCACCCCAAAGCAAGTAGAAATATGATGCAGTCATTGTCCATGCTGGCGTGAATGAACTGAGATGTACCTCCCTGGACTACATGAAAAGAGACATAGATGAGCTCTCTGAGTATGTACTCCAGGCCGGTATGACACTGACCATTTGCAGCATCCTACCCTCACCAAGAATGATGCCACAGTACAAACACAGAATGATCAGCTTTAACAAGTGGCACAATTACTGCTGTCATTCCAAGAGGATCTAATGTCTGTCTGCTTGGGATGTCATGCTTGACAAGCCATGCTGCTGTTCCAGGGATGGCTTGCACCTGTTACCCTTGGGCTCTGGATATTGGATAAGGCTTTGCCACCTCCATAGAGCCTTACGTAGGCAAGGCTGAAAAGACTAACCCACCACCCTAGAAAACATAAGTGGTAAGAAACATAAGGGTAATGCTGACCAATGCCAGACGTGTAAACCGCAATATGCATGCTCCTGAGGCCCTCCCAGTATGGAGAACATCGATGTCTGTTCAGTGACAGAAACCTGCTGCAAGCCTCCTGACAGCACACCAGCACTACCAGGTTATACCTCATATCATGCGTTATGGCCCCAAAACCTGGACCAAAACATAAAAGGAGGGGGAGTATCCATATTCAGCACAGACACCCATACGTCCAGGTAACTGACAATGCACGAAGCATCGAAGACGACCCACGTGCACCTAACTGTAGGCAAAACTGCTGTACAGTCTGTAGCATGCTACAGACCACACTCTCACACACAGGAACCCCACCCAGCCATCCTGAAGACACTGGACAGTATGAATGTCCCACCAAATACCAAACAAGGTACTCACAAGTTACCACATAGGTGGTAAACCATTATGAATGGAAGGAGTAATCAGGGACCTAGAGACACAAGTGGACAGTAACCTGTTATGTGACACTCACATTGCCAATCTGGCTAGGAAGACTGTCTATATTGGACAATATCATGAAAGGATTCACATCTACGTCAACAGAGGTCATTGTGCCCCTGTACTGTTCTCTTATCAGACCCATAATCTAGTACAATGCCTCATTTGGGATGTACCTTACCTGACACCTGCAGCAGTTAGAAAGACCTCAAAGGTACCTCACCAAGAGGATAAAGGGTCTCAAATATATGTCATATGCTGCCTGGCTGTAGACACCCCAGCTGAATGCAGTCACATACTGCCTACACAGAGGCATTGTATGCCTGTTGTACAAGGCCATGTCCAACACAGGAGTAATGGACATGCTCCACCCCAGAAAACCCAAAGCCATTGGAGCTGTGAGAGTGAGAGATGTCATCCTCAACACATAATGAAATAGGATGTGCTGGAGGGACAGATACATAACCCAGAGGCTCCCTACACCCTGGAACAGAATCCCACTCCATGTTAAGCAGAGCCCCTCACTGACACTCTTCAACAGGAATCTTGCCAAGTGGATGGATGATCATAGATGTACACTGGGGGGTCTTCACTGTGTCACGTCCAGACAGAGGCACAGTAAAGTAAATCATAAATGGCCATAATATTCACATAGCAAGGGGTGGCGAAAGCCACACACACTCTGGCTAGGCTTATAAATGCCCTAGGGTGGATAGCCTAGTATGAACCTATGAACCTATGAAGATACAAATTGTACTGGACACTAAGGATAATCACAAGGCTGTCTCAACTGATGGTAGGAACCTTGTTGGGAATTCACGGATATGCTCTGAATCACTCAAATATTACAAACAACATACCAAACACACACACATATTGCCAACATATAACCTGACAGGTGCAGTGCAACCCCCCCCCCCCCGAATGCAAAATATCTATCCCAGCAGACTGCTGGCCCCCTGACATTGCAGATGCTGAGGTAACAGCCAGCATCTACAAAGCAAAACACACAGCAGCAATGGTATGAGATGGTGTCCTGGGCTGAGTCCAACATGGACTCCAAGAAGAATGGAATGCCAAATCACACTACTGCTCAATGTCAGCCTTACCACAGGATATGTACCCAAAGAGCAGTGTACAACAACAGTGGTCCTTCCCAACAAAGGTGTTGCCTGAATGGATACTGCAAACTACCACCCCAGAATCCTGACAAGCTTGGTCTGCACAGCTATGGAAAGGATCAGCATGTACCACAGACATAAAGATATTGGGGACCTACTGACACCGGACCCTACCCAGTGTGGCTTTCTTAAGTGCAGATGCTGCCCCTTAAACATGTTTGACTCATTTGAAACAGTCATTAAGGTCATTGATGAGGGCAATGTGGTCCACACAGCGTAGCTGGACCTTGCAAAGGCTTCAATACAATACCCCACATGTTCATTATAGATAGGCTCACCAGCTTAAATATAAACCCCTATGTCAGTAGAGGGGTTGCAAACCAGACCAAGGACAGAACTGACATGGTCAGACATGCTGCAGCCATGTCAGACTACAAACCAGATATAACTGTCATCCCACAAGGCTTGGTCCTGGGACCTCGCTCATTTGGTATATATGTCCCATAGGTACAGGCCAACATGGAAGGACTGTGTCTGAACATGTTTGGAGAGGACTACAAACTGGCCACCATATCTGACCCTCCAGCTGACACAAGCATCCCACAAAAGGGCCACATAGAAACAGACAAGTGGTGCCATAGCCATGTCAGCAAGCTAATTGCAGAAAAGTGTATAGTCAACCCCTGTGGATATACAGTAAGTGCCCACCAATTACCACATAGGTGTTAACCCATTAAGTACTTAACATGTAATGAGAGACCTGGGGACACAAGATGATAGATATCCAGCATTGGACAAACATGTGGCTGTAGTGGTTACAGAAACATACCATATACCCACCTACCATGAAGGTTGTCAGATCTAGATAAGGGGAGGTCATTGTGGCTCTGCAGTCATCCTTCATCAGCGTTACAATTGACTACAATAGCCCCTGTTGGATGTACCTCAGCAGACACCTCCATCAACTGTAAAGTCCCCAAAAGTACCTCACCAGGAGTATCAAAGAGCTTGAACAGATGCCATGTGTTGCCTGATTAAACAAACTGCAGCTCCACACACTGCCATACTGCCCACCCAGAGGCAAGCTGTGCCTGATGTATAAAGCCATGTCCAAGCTGGAATCAATGAACATGCTGCACCTTGTACAATCTGAATGGCAGTGAGCTATGCACATGAGAGACCTGAACCCCAGCACTGACATACATAGGACAAGCTGTACTGAATGATCCATAACACAGAAGCCACCCCCACTCATGAGTAAACTCCCAGTACAGGTTAGCCAGAGAGTCACTCATCGACTCTCCTCAAGAGGGGTCTTGATGAGTGGATGGGAGACGGTAGGTTTACCCTGGGTATCACTGTTATGTCACGGGTAGACTGAGGCACAGTATACTAACCATGACATATGTCATGGCAAACTCCACCTACAATGTGTGTCGAAGGACAAACACACTCTCCGACTAGCATTAGAAATGGCCTAGGGCACATTGCTAGTGTTTGTCAATGTACACCTATGTTGTAGAATACACTACCAATGTTGGACAAGCCTGGTTTAAGTAGTTCATATCTGAACATAATGCAACATGGTCAGATGTGCACAACTGGCCCCTAACCAGGCTGTTGTGCTCACTATGAAAATGTAAAGCAGTGATAGGACTAAAGGCCAAGATACTGTCCACCGCAGTGAAAGTACTGAACCAGTACACTATACGGACTACAGTGTTAGGTCAGTATAAAAGGATGTTGACAACTGTATGCAAAGTATCCCATGCAAACCCTGCAGGCAGAGTATAATCCCTGTTGTGTTCAGACACAAAGCAGTTGGACAGTAACTACACAACATGACACACAACACACAACCATAAACGTGAGATATTGTTGAAGTTCACACTTATCCACAAATGTGGTGGGCTGCAGAGTTCAACATATGGAAAGCTGACACTGGGCATGCCCGCACACTTTGAGAAATGAGATATATGTCAGACAACACGCCATGGGAAGCCTGAACTGGGCATGCTCACACACTTAGGCCAAATCTCAGTTTAGCATTTGGCCACACATATCTGGTATTTGTACGTGTAATTCCAGGAACCAACCACATTACAGCAATCTGCCCAGTGCACACAGTTAAATGACTACAGAGACATACGTGATATAGTGGATCCCTCCCATATTCAAACATCTTCCACAGATACACAAGTTGTTCATAGAAACAGGGAATGCTATGGCAATAAAGACCTGCAAACAGTCTATCAGCAACAAATATTGTGCATCTGACAATTAAACATATGGGTGTAGAGGTCAACACTAGGCTGTTTGCCCTAGGGAATGACAGCTTATCCAGAGTGTGCTTGGCGTCTGTCTCCCCAGTACAGTAGGCTACTGTGCCACTGTAAAGTAGGTCACATAAGGCACCGTGTGAGGCTAGTGTGCTGTGCCTCTGTCAAGCAGGGACACAGTGGAGATCCCAGGGGTTGAATTTGCTAAGCCACATCCATGTTGTTTGTGTGTGCTGGAAGAGGGCTGCTGAGGACCTCTAACAGTATGTGGGCATCAATAACAGACTTAGGGGAGCCTTATCTGCATTGTCTGGACAATTTCACTGTCAACACTTTGTCGTGATGATTATGAGGGATTGAAGTGTTGTGACAGTACTGTTCAGAGATGTCCTCCCTCTGTGGGCTACTGCTCTGCACTGTATTAGCTCACTCTGTCTGTTGGACAGCTCATATATGGCTGGTGTACACCTGACAGGTGTCCTGTTGTGGATCAGTCATGGGTATATTTGGGATAGCATGATCAATGCAAACCTTCCGCATGCTCATAGAATGCAATTGTCAAGGAGTATGCAGAGTGGCCTGTATACTCCCCCAGCATGGGTCCTTTGAAGTCTTCCACCCCAGTCTTCACAAGTGTAAAGTCTGCTTTTGATAAATACACTTTGTTTGCAGTGACAACCTTCCCTGGGGGTGGGGATGGGATATGGATGTCCAGGGAAAGGTGGGTATGGCCACATATCAACAATGGTGGTCTATCTCTGGTGTGAAACAGTGAGTACCCATGTTGTAGATGGTCAGGTGCAATATGTATTCCCCCTTGTGGCTGTGGTGAGTGGTCCTGCCATAGCACATGGACTCACAAATTGTAGTGGCTGTAGGGTAATGTTGTAGAGGCCTGAGTAGTTCCCACACACAACATACCTGTACCTGACGTTAACAACTGGAATGGTGTATGTGAACACCTGCATATCTTGGCACTGTTCCCAGGGAAGCAAAGTGTGTCTCCTGGATGTGGGAGGGGTGGTCCAAACTGGTTGTGTTGTGTGTTACAGGTCCTGTGGTCACGAAGCATGGTATAGAACATATCCTGCCAGTGCGATGTGCATAACTGACCCTGAAGTAGGTGGCTGCAAATGCATATATATGCTATCCCCCACCTGACAGGTAGTACTAGATGTACATACCTCTGTAGAAATAATGATGTCAGCACCCTATAAATACTGCAGGTGCAGAACAGATGCCCAGTAATTCGGATAGGGCGCTCTGCTAATGCGTCTCCCTCAAGTGTCATAATATAGTTAGGTAGGGGTTTGAATTCTGCAAATGCTCAGCATGTGTGTGTGTGTGTGTGTGTGTGTGTGTGTGTGTGTGTGTGTGTGTGTGTGTGTGTGTGTGTGTGTGTGTGTGTGTGTGGAGGGTGGTTAGTGTGTGTGCAATTCTGTATGAAAGAAATGTCCCTTTTGGAGAACACACTACAGGATGCACATTCCTCTTTATAAACACTGATGATGTCAGCACCCTATAAGTACAGCAGGAGAAGATAAACCTCCCAGTAATGTGAATAGCATGCTCTGCTAATGTGTCTGTCTCAAGTGTCATAACATACTTAGGTAGGGGTTTGAATCTTGCAAATGCTCAGTGTGTGTGGAGGGGGGTTAGTGTGTGTGCAATTCTGTGTGAGGGAAATGTCCCTTTTGGCAACTAGGAGAACACACGACAGGATGCACATTCCCCTTCTAAACACTGATGATGTCAGCACGCTATAAGTACAGCAGGAGAAGAAAAAACTTCCCAGTAATGCGAATAGCACACTCCGTTAATGCATCCGTCTCGAGTGTCGTAACATAATTAGGTAGGGGTTTGAATCCTGCAAGTGTGTGTGTATGGGGTGGAAGTAGGGTGTGTGCAATTACATGTGTGAAAGAACTGACCCTTTTGCCAACCAGTACAACACACCAGCTGCTGCATATACCAATCTCTACACAGAGATGATGTGAGCACCCTACAAGTACAGCGGAAGAGGCCAAATCGCCCAGTAATGCAAATAGCACACTCTGCTACTGCATCTCTCACTACTGCCATAGCACAGTTAGTTATGGCTTTGAATACCACACATGCCACGTGTTTTTGTCACACAGAATGCCCATGTGTGTGGGTTGTTGTTCACAATAATGCATGACATTGATTAAACCAGTAATGGCAATGGACACAGATGATGTATGTGTGTGCCAAATGCACATATGTACCTGTGACCTTCAATAGTTCCCATGGGTCATACCAGCCTGTGCCACATGCTCAGAGAGCCCTTCCATGTTCCCTATCATGTAGTCCAGGGAGGTACATCACAGGTCAGCCATAGTGGCATCGACAATGACTGAGTCATATGTGTCCATGCCTCTGACTGACCTGTATGCTTGTGTCATGTTTTGAACGATAGTGCCCCACGGGCATATCACTGTGACCTTCACCTTGTCCAGCCTGGTGAGCATGACCTCACTGTACCGGACAATAAAGGTACCTAACACAACTGTTGCAGGTGTGTTGTCTAGCTGTACAGGCTGTGACTGTTTGGCACACAGGATATGTGTGCTATGTGTTGTATGTGCTGTGTTCCGGCTTATCGTATGCCTGTGTGCCAGCTGCAGAGGTGTCTGCTGCTCAGGCAGGATGCTATTCTGAGGCTCCACGAATGGCCCAGTGTGTTCACGTGTTTGGATTGCTGTCAGTGTAGGTCTACATCAGACTGGTATTGTAGACACTGTAGTATTTCATGCCACCTGACAGGTTATGCCAGTACTGGGTTTGGAGTGCTTAGTCCCCAGTTTGGCTATGTGGTTGCATCTCATACATGTGTTGTACGTCCATGTGTAGGGGAGAGATGACTGTGTACATGTGGCAGCTGTGACATTGCCACATGACCCACATATACCACAACTGTACCATAGAGGTGACTGACAAGTGACCTTTGCACATGCTACCATAGTATTGTGATTGCCATGGTGATTAACAGCACATAGGGCCAATGGGGAACAAGGTACATAGGTTCATAGGTTCATACTAGGCTATCTGCCCTAGGGCATTTATAAGCCTAGCTAGAATGTGGTTGGCTTTCTCCACCCATTTTAAATTAATTTGCCATGCCCTTTTCCGAGGTTAGTATACTGTGCCTCTGTCTGACAGTGACACAGACGTGATACCCGGGGTAAACCTACAATCTCCCATCCACTCATCAAGATTTCTCTTGAAGAGAGTCAATGAGGGACTCTGCCTAACCTGGACTGGGATTGTATTCCAGAGTGAAGGGGGCCTCTGGGTTATGAATCTGTCCCTCCAGCATGTCCTATTTATTTCAGTGCTGAGGTTCAAGTCTCTCGAGCACGTAGCTCGATGGGATTTGGATATTCTGAGGTGCAGCATGTCCATTAATTCCGGGTTGGACATGGCTTTATACGTCAGGCACAGATCGCCTCTGAACAGGTGGTATGCCACTGAGTAGAGCTGGAGTTTCTTTAACCGGCAGCATATGGCATCTGTTTGAGCCCTTTGATCCTCTTGGTGAGGTACTTTTTGGGGTCTTTCCAGTTGCTGCAGGTGTCTGGTAAGGTACATCCCAACAGGGGCATTGTACTCAATTATGGGCCAGCTGAGGGATGAGTAAAGAGGCACAATGACTTCCCCTGATCTAGATGTGAATCCCTTCATGATGAGGTGGGCTATATAAAATGATTTTCTAACCACTGTGGCCACGTGGTTGTCAAATGAGAGATTGCTATCAACTTGGGTCCCCAGGTCCCTAATTACTTATTCTGTACTTAATGGATTACCGCCTATGTGGTAATTTGTGGGCACTTTGTTTTTGCCAAAGGGGATGACTATACACTGTTTGGCATTTAGCTTGAGGCCATGGTTCTGGCACCAGTTGTCTGTTTCTATGAGGCCCTTTTGGAGGATGCTTGTGTCGGATGGAGAGTCGATTATGGCACCCAGTTTGCAGTCATCTGCGAACATGGTCAGCCACAGTCCTTCTGTGTTGGCCTGTACCTCCGAGAAATATATACCGAACAAGAGAGGTCCCAGGACTGAGCCTTGTGGGACACCACTTGTAACTGTTTTGGAGTCTGACATGGCTCCAGCAATTCTAACCATGTGCGTTCTGTCCTTGAGCCAGTTTGCAATCCATCTAGTGACATAGGGGTTGATATTTAAGCTGGTGAGCTTCTCTATAATGCCGGCGTAGTATTGTATCGAAGGCTTTTTGAGGTCCAGGTAGGCTGTGTGGACCACCTTCCCCTTGTCAATGGCCTTGGTGACTGTTTCAAAGAAATCAACCAGGTTTAAGAGGCAGGATCTGCCCCTAACAAAGCCGAACTGGGTAGGACCCAGTGTCTGTAGGTCCCCGATATCTTTATTTATGAGGTCCATGATGATCCTTTCCATAGCTTTGCAGACCAAGATAGTCAGGCCTATGGGGCAATAGTTTCCAGGATCCGTTGGGGCAACACCTTTATGGAGAGTGACCACTGTTGCTGTACGCCACTCTTTGGGCACATATCCTGTAGTAAGGCTGAGATCGAACAGTAGTTTTATGTTTGGGTTTAGCACTTCTTGGAGTTCATGTAGGACACAGCCCGGGACACTGTCTGGTCCCATTGATGCTGTGTTTTTTGCTTTGGAGAGGGCGGCTCTTACCTGAGCATCTGAGATGTCAGGGGGGCAGCACTCTGCTGGGATAGATATTTGCCCTTTGGTGTGGAGGGGAGACGTTTAGCTGAACCTGTCAGCTAGAATGTTGGCAATGTCTGTGGGTTAGGTGTTTCTTTTGTCATTTGGGACTAATTCTGAGCATATCTGGGAATTACCACCCAGGTTCCTAACATAACTAAAGAAAGACTTGTGATTATCCTTAGTGTCCTGTGCAATTTCCTCTCGCAGCTGGCCTTAGACAATTTTATGAGTGCCCGTAGTTGTTTGCTAATACTGATCAGTGATGCCTTCCCTTTTTGGGAATTTGCTCTATCATTTAGTAGCTTCCTCCTTCTATTGTATAGTTTGTTTATGGCTGGGGTCCAACAGACAGGGCGTCTGCCTTTGGAGGATCGGGTCTTGGTTTTATTTGGGTGTAGTGTCTGTGATTAGTTAGCACTGGCATATATGACTGCTCACATGGACAAATGCCAGGTAAGTCATATGCAATGTGTCACAGGCAACGTACATGTGAACAGGACAAACAGTGACGTTCTGTCAAGTGAGACATGGACATACATATAGTAAGCTATGCAGATGTCACTAGGAGTCCACAGAAGCTCTGTAACTGTGCATTGCAGGTGGGATCAGTGTTCCAGGGTAACTGCAAGCAAACATGCATGCAAACAAAGCTACAGTAAGCAGGGCTGCATGTAGTCCATTGTACAACAAACAAGCTGTACCACTTCCACTAGGTAACAGTGCAAATATGCAGGCACTATACACATGTACATGGAAATCCACAGGTCAGATGGCTAGGGTCCAGTCACAGCGCACACAAGTGTACAGACCATGCACCGTCAGGATGTACAATAACTGGATGTAAACCCAGGTGCTCATACCTACAGTAATACACATGTCAAATAACAGACACTGAGCCTTCACTCAGTGGTTCCATACTTAGTAGGATGTATGCTACCTGGCCTGCCACCACAGTATCCCTGACATGTATGGGGACTCTCCCTCCTGTGACAGTTAGTTTTGTGTGTTGGGGCTGTCTAGCATGGTATGACATGTGAGCTTGCAGTGCTAGGGTGCTCCTGTGTGTCCTGTACCAGTCGTGTAGTACTGCACACATATCAACATCCTCATACATCTGCATTGCAGAGTCCAGTGTGGGCAACATGCCACATGCAGTTTACATGTCCATCATTGCGTATCAATACTTTCATTACCTTATCCCCTGTGCTACCTATGTATGTAGCCTTCTGTTGACATCCTTACCACCAGTATGCAAACATGTGCCGATGATACACTATGGTACTTACCATGGGTGTAGACAACACTGCATGACAATCATACCCTTACTGCAGCAGGCATGCTGGGATATACCCATAATTATATCAGCACACAGTACTGTTAACAACATGATACTATTACTACACGTCTATGTAGTCACCCTGTGCATCAGCAACATGTTAACCTGTACCTGCACTGATGTTACAGATTGCAGTAGGTGGCACAGTTTCATCATATGCACAGGGTGTGAACTTGGTATGCCTGAGTCAGCCACCAATACCACCAATTGACATGTATGTGTATGTGTGTTGGTGAGGGACAGCAGTACAAGGTGGGGCAATGTTGATGCAGTGTGTGTGCGTATGCGGTAGCCCTAGGTGTTGTCAGTTCGCATGTGTGTATGGATGCACACAGTTCCACCTCATGGCTGCCATATACTGGTGTTTGTGGACAGCCACAGACTGCACCTGCCAGGTCATACAGATCAGTGTCTCTGGCCATGGACACGGTACCTGTGCCTTGCAGGGGTGCTACGGACCGTATCCGGTACCAACCCTGACTGGGTACTGTTATCAGAAGCAGGTGTTCATTGACTGGACACAGATCCCTGTCGGGCCTGGCCAGAGCCACGTGCACGTGGTCTCCTGGGGTGGTCTGATGACAGCACAGACCCAGCATTGCTGGGGCTGCTGCTGGCACTATGGGGGCGGCCACGGCCCTGTTGTCGTCCGCGACAACTGCCAGCTGCTGCTGTTGCTGGCATATGCCCATGTCGATGCCTCAACCGTCCACCATCACCCTGGCTCATTGGACATGTAGTTGTGGAACCAGTCTAATACATCCCCACAACGTCTGTCTATGACATCGATGAAATTACAGATGGCAGCCGCAATGTCACGCATACTGTCAGTCATGGCTGTGCGACATGCTGTCAGCTCCCTCAGACCCTGTCTGCTGTACCGTTCCATACGTGACTGTGCCTGCATGACAGCCTGAAACATAGCTGAAGTTGTAAGACCTCTGTGGGCACGTCTGACAGGGGCAGTACGCCCACAGATGCTCCCACGAGAACCCCTGGATATCTGTCTGTGTGGTACCATCTCAGGGCCATGCCCATGGCTGCTGTGTGGGGATGCATGTGTCACAGATACCACATTACCCTGGTCAATGCCCACTGTATCCTGTCCATCACCTAGGGACATTGGTGACAAAGGGTGTATTGGCAGGATAACTGTGCGCATTGATGGGGTTGACAGCTGTGTACTGTCAATTGGCTGACCAATGACGGACCCTGGCATACCTTCCTGTGCCATTACACAGATGTCATAATTATCAGTACCCATGGCACCTGATTCAGGTTCCCTGCTGCATGACACCAGAGCAGCACCAGAACCTGTGGGAGGGAAACAGGAAACAGTTTACAATGTCTACACAATATTACCAGTAATGCACACATCCACACATGCACAGGTCCACACATGCACACATGCACAGGTGCACACATGCACACAGTTGCACACATGCACACATGCACACAGTTGCACACAGTTGCACACAGTTACACACTACTCAGTATGCGAGATATCAACACACAGACACAGACACACCTGCATGCATACACAGAGCACTACTCAGTGAGCCTAATATTACTATTACTATGAAGACTATTAAAGGTATTGTTAATACACACTCACCAGCATGGATAGGCTGCATTGCTGTTACACCGGAGGGATCTGCAGAAGTGAGGAAACTAATGTCAGTGGGCACAACTGTGCCATTGTTACTGAGTATGATACAGGTCAGTAGTACAACAGTCGCCTTTCACAGGTCAGCTGCTGATATTGAGAATATCACACTTGCACATTAAATACTATGATGACAGCTACAAACCAAGGACACATCTCACACATGCATTAACTACCAGTGTACACAACAGTCAACTATGCATATGGCATATTACCTGAACACTCGTAGTCTTGCTGCCGCGTGGCTCCAACCTCCATCATAATGCATGTCTGCTGCTGCTGTTGTTGTTGTTGGCGGGCTGGAGCCACAACACTTATGAGTAGTCCCTCCAGTCTGGTGAGTGGGGGATGTATAGCCACCCCACCACCTGTGGCAACCTGTTGCCTGTGGATATCCGACGCACGCTGACGGACATTTCTGATTAAATCACTGCAGTGATGTCATACCTGCTCATATGTCCTATTATGCGTGCCTATGTCATTTACCCGATGGACCAGGTCTTGCCACAGTGCAGCCCTCTCCTGCTGATTCTGGCTGGTGCAGGAATAGAGTATTGCATAATCCCGCACCAGGCTCTGGTGTATCTCCTCATCCTCAGCTGCTGAGTAAGCTGGATTGCGCTGGTGAGCCATAGTCCTGTAAAAGGAAATAACAGGATATCAGCTAAATATGTCAGCAGAATTTGGCACACATACTACACATGCTACTCGACTGTTGTGATACAACATATCTCACATATATAGCATCTGTCTGTCTATTGGTGGATACACATGTAAATGGCCAGGTATCAGTGCTCAGCCAACAACTGTGCAACAGTACCTGGCACACTCCATATGACATACTACCAAACCCCAGCAGTCAGAACACTGATTCAGGTCCAAAGCACCTCCTCACTCTGGGGGTTTGTATTGAGGTACTGTATGGGGTACATCAACAACTACTGTGAGCTGACCACAAACTAATTGCCCTGGATATACATATCCCACCTCCACCACCAGCACAAACAAACGACTATAGTGAATAACATTTCAAATGCAAACGTTACACTTTGTAACAGTGACATGGTATCCTTTCAGCCCACTGGGCCAGTGGAAGACACAACCCACAATGCTGACCCCTTCACAAATTATTTCTACGGACATCTCCAAGAATGCATGGATCATGCAATCCCATTTAAGAGCAAGACACTCTCCACAAAGGGACAGCATCCTGTCTGGTGGACCCCAGCCATAGACAGATTGTATAACAAAAGATGGAAGCTACTGCAAGACAGAGCATAATTCCATAAAGGGAAGGCATGTCTGATCAGCACTAGTAAGGAGCTATTTTCTCACATACAAACATCCATGGGCAACTTTGAGAGGGAAATCAACAGGGACACTACAGATACCCACAAGGCCTTCTTCAGTTATGTTAGCAACCTGGTCAGAAACCCTCCACTATGCTCATAGTTAGTACACAACAACAAATAATTCCCTGAACCCACAGATATTGGCAACATTGTGGCAGACAGGTTCAGTGCAGTTTTCCCCCCTCCCTCTCCCACAAAATAAGACATAGTTATCCCAGCTGACTGTAACCTCACTGTCATCACAGTTGTCCAGGTGAGAGCCGCCCTCAGGAAAGCACAATACACAACATGAATGGGACCTGATGGTATCCTCGGTTGCATGCTACATGAACTCCAAGAGGAGCTAAACACACATATAGAAGTGCTATGTAACACTAGCCTGACTACAGGATATGTACCTGTACACTGGTGCACAGCAGCAGTGGTTCCACTACACAAAGGAGGCACGTCTACATACCACTACAATACAACACAATATAATACATTACAATACAATACAATACAATATGCTATTGCCCCTGGGACTACAGCAGCATGTTCTGCTACCCTGACCATTGTGACACATGTGATGGTACCTGCTGCTGTCAAACAGTTACACAGGGTGACTCATATGGCATATTACCTATCTGACTAACATTCAGCAGGGGTATGTGTGACATGTACTCATGAGGAGTCTTGCTTCTTAACGCTGTGTGGTATATTGCAGGGTATGTCTTATCTGTAGGTAGGAACCTGTACCTCCACCATGTGCTCTCTATTGCAGTGTCACGGACGACACACAGCAGTCATTTAGGTTGTGGATGGTGTGAGGTGTTACTATGGTTGTTGGACATCTGTCATGGGTGTGACTTCAGTATGTAAATCCAGGAGTTGTAACCTCTATGTGGGTAGTATGTGTGTACTCTGTGGTGTTGTCAGGCACTGTGCATTGGTAATGTGTTTGAGTGCATTGTCACAGTGTTGTACATGTCACTGTGTCCTTCTCCATATCTGTAGCTGTCATGTGAGGTACATACCGTGGCAGCCATTATGTGGTGTGGAGGGGTACACTGACCTACATGTCCGTAGCTGACACACCATGTCTGGTGACACATACCATGTGCAGGTATTCCAGGAATAGTGTGCCACTGTGAATATCATTGGGGGCTATTGTACACATTTATGACCCTGTTCACCCCTGACACATGCAGTGGTGGGCAGCCAATCACATATCTGGTGGTTACTGGTGTAGGTGATTTGAAATGGGGTATGGTACTCCAGTTTTGACACTGGTGTTCACTCCATGCCTTTGTCACCAGGCACCTGTTGCAATACATCTGTACACATGTGCCTCACTCAGAATATATATACATCTCTCTCTCTCTCTCTCTCTATATATATATATATATATATATATATATATATATATATATATATGTATATAGATATATCTATATGTATATATATATATATATATATATATATATATATATATATATATATATATATGCCTGTATACATATACACATATATATATTGATGTACATATATTTCTATAGATATGGAGACGGGGGTGTGTGACAGAGAGGGGTGAGAGTGACAGAGGGGGTGGGACAGGGGGAGTGTGAGATCGTCATGTACAGTCATACCTGTAGATAGTCAGATCTGTCTGTCTATGTATATGTATCTACATATATCTATATCTGTATGTGTGTATTACATATATATGTTTGTACATATTCTATCTATCTACATCTGTCTATGTATTCCTACATCTCTCTCTATATATGTATACATATATGCATATTATATATATATATATATATGTATATATATATATATATATATATATATATATATATATATATATATATATATATATATATATATATATATATATATATATATATATATACATACATATATTGACATACATACGTATCCATATGATAGATAGGTATATCAACATGTTTGCTTACAAAACTGTATACACACACTAACATACTGCTAAACATACATAACTGTGAAACCTACTTTGTACATTGCACTACAACCTACATTCAACCTACATTGATATGTGCACATAGATGCTCTCACATACAAATGTATGTACAGCCTTCACTGATAGTTGCTGTATGTCCCCTGCCCTTTGCACATCTTTATTTACATATGGATACAGACCAATGACACATATGGAGGGTTCACAGTATGTAGACTTTTATAGTATTACTTTACATTACCTGTGTTTGTCACAGCTGCTTGTGTTGCCGTCTGGTTTTGTGTCCTGCTGCTCCACTTGCCAGTTGTCAGCTTTCAGGTGGTTGTTGCTGACCAGTTTTGTTTGTGTATGTTTATTTTTTTTTTCTCTGTCTCTCTCTCTCTCTCTCTCTCTCTGTCTGTCCCTACCTCTGCAGGGTGCAATGAAAGTATTGCATATGTGGACTGGGAGTACAGCATGCTTTTGTAGGTATCTGCATATGTCCATGTGATGGCCTCTGCACCAATTGTTAGCCAGCATTTGCTAATTGCATGCAGCCAGTTATGTACTGATTGCAGTTCTCACTGTGATTTCAGGACAGTGCTATAAAAAGGTATGTGAGATAGGTGTAGCCCTTTCAGATTTTAAGGGCAAGGACCATGCTGGTATGCTGTGGACACTGTTCTGTGAGTGTAAAGGTTAATCTCTCTCTCATATTTCCGGCTGTGTTGTAGATTAACATTTCTCCATTCATTTCTCCAGTTTCCTGTACTAAGTGTGTATGTACACTGACACCTAAGACTACTACTACTGTTAATGTGGGTGTGTGCGCTTTCCTGTGGGACATGTGGTGTAACTGGTGTATAGCAGTGGCTCTTGCACTTTGTTGCTATGGCTTCAAATATTTGCCCTTTACAGTCACTACTTGTATGCCTGCTAGGTGTCTTGACTGTAGTGTGTTGCTGTGGCTTTCCTATTTTCCATGTACATTCACACCCTGGAATGCTTGCTATATCTGCTAGGGTGTTACTGCATGCAGTGTGGTCTGGCCATGGTGTGGGCCTTGACATCTATTAGGGTATTTGAGTATGCTGCTGAGCAGGCCACAGAGACTCTCAGGTGCATCTGTTATCTGCCTCATGGAATAGTACATATCAGTGGGGTACACCCATTAAATTGTCTGGTATTCTGCAGTTGTGACTGTGGGATAGCATGAGCATATGTATTACTACACTATTTCTGCCGCAAGTGGTGCATACTTTCAGGACTTCATAGTTACCATTGCATGTGTTGTAACACCTTTCTGCCTACTGTTTGTACATTTCACATGGAGTCTGTGGGGCATCCCTGTAACTCAGTCACTGTTGCTATGTCTAGGCTCTTAACTATTCAAATATGGCAGTGTCAGACCTCTCAAGTGTACAGATATTTGCAGGTTGTCCACATTTCTGCCTCATATTTTGGTCACTATCTCATGAACAGCTCTTTCTGGCAAATCACTCTGGGCTCAAGTCAGAATATAGTGACAAACATTTAAGTTTCAGACTTCATACCCTTCCAAACATCCAACAAAATGTGGAACCTGTTACTCTCTGAACTGTCTAAGTTTGTTGTAACATTATTTGGAATGTGTCCCTGTTTTTGGCCCTTTGCTCCACATATTTTACTACTTGGTCCGGATGTGTTCCTGTAAGAGGTTGTGGGGTATGGGCAGTGATTATCCTGCTGTGAGTATGTGTGTGGCTTGCAAGGTGCTACAGTGACATTATTACCTACTAGCTACCAACTAGCATGGCTGTTTCTGTTTGCACACTACTATTATAGAAATCCACTAGATTTGACAGTAAATATACATGACATGCTTTGTGTACTACACATCCTATATTCCCTTTACATTCATTCCTACTATTACATGCTATATTTATTGTAGCACAATGTTCTTATATAACAGTCATGGCTTAGTGGTAAGTCATGCAGACTTGTGTTTCCAAGGTCCTGGGTTTGGGACTGACAGTGGGATTTTATTTTGCTTTTGAACAGACTACAGGACCTGTCATTCAGAGTGACTAAGGCACTTTTGTAACTGGGTTAGCGCTGGTTTGCGCGGAGCTCCCGGATGCGCACTGGCGGTCAGCTCCGCGCACACCCGCTTACAACCGCTTAAAAGTGCTTACTCTTGCGCACACCCGCACTATTTTCTTTGAAAGAAATGAAAATGGGGAGACAGGAAAGTGGTGAAAAAGGGGTCACAAAGAGGGTAAGACAGTAGGGAAACAAGCTTGGGTTTTGCAGGAGGGATGTAGGTAAGTCCCATAGCTGCCCATTTCTTCATCAGCAACAGCTGTGCATATGTTTGTAATTTGGTGAGACATTTGAAACCTTCCACCCCTGAGAGAGGTGTAAGGACAACAATAATACTTGTTGTACAGCCAATTGTAATTGACAGTTTCCATGTCCAGCAGACATGTGTGCGAAATGGGCAGCTATGTATGGGGCGTAATTTTTTTGTGGGTACAGAGTGCCCTTTTTTTTTTCAGGTGAGAGTGGTATGTCAGGTAAAGGAAGTCAGTATAGCTGGGGAGGTAGGTTGGGTAGGTCAACAGATAAGACAAACAAGACACATACAGGGGCAGTGTATGACACATGTGGGGGGGTTACACAATTGACGGGGATGGACGTTTGGATATCCAGAGCCCATGAGCCCACAGATGGCAACAGTGGAATTGATATCCCCACCCATGGGCAATTGCCACTGTGCCTTCACTGCCCAGGATGGGGCTGTGCTGGGGGCTGTGTAGGCCGGGCAGCAGACATGCCCGATAGTTGTGCCACCTGTGCCTCAAGCTGGCGTAGGGGCCCAAGAACAGCTTCCTGGATCTCCCTACGCACCACAGTCCGGACGCTATGGAGGGTGAGTGGTGGTTCTCCTCCAGCCACACTTGCAGAGGGGGGATGAGCCCCATCCCCTGCAGCACTTCCACCCGCAGGTGGCACAGGGCCACCGGAGGAGGGTCCAGACTGGGCACTACTGCCAGGTGCACTCGCCAGCTGAGGTGGGAGAGGTGGGTCCACTGGAACCCTCCTTCCCTGTCGTCCTATGTTTTGCATTATGTCATGACAGTTTGGGTTAGTAACATACAATACCATTCACAATTAGTTGTAACAGCATGCATTAGTATTCCCATTAACCAAACACCCAGATATTCACACCATTGAACAGCAAGCATAACACATGCATAATTTGAACAGCAATACACAGTCCAACAACATGCAGGGTTGATTGATGGCAACAGGCCATCAGGTTTGGATGTATGAACAGGGCAGATGCATCAACGCACATGCAAATATGTATGACCCAACAGGACAAATGTCCAGGGGTGTTAATTGTGATTGCACATACCAATTTCACGTGGAATGGATTATATGTGGTTATAGGGTAGGGTGAGGAAAATATAATTAACACCTCCAAATACCAATACATATGCTGTACATTTCTAATAGCTACAGATATATACACACTACAGTTCTACCTACAGTTTCCTATGTGATAACTACTTCAAGTTGGTGATAGGAATGTTACTGCTACATCAATATACATTTTCATTTTTATTCATACACGTTCATATCTGGCTCTGTTCAGCTACATCATCCTACTACATTTGCTTTATATAGCTATAGACAACTGTGGATGTTTGGTATTTCAGACAATCATACTATCTGCATATTGCAGACTGAGAGCAACATATCCAGATTTTGGGATACACGTTCCAGCTGCAGGAACATTTTGAACACATTTCGCAGTTTGGTTCTGCTTGTCACATTCATTTCATTCTGTACTGACTGCAGTATACTTTATTCAGGAGTTATTACTACTTTATTGGTGGATTCATAACTCTCACACTCTCTCACTTGTTTTATTTTTACAATTCAGGATTGTACTTTCTTCTAGGCTTTATTGACATGTTTTACCTGTAGTTATTATAATCCTTTCCAACAGTCTCACTTCTGTCATGTTTCAGTATTTCAACAGGGATATATTTCACACATGTGTTTTGCTCATCTTCTGCAGCTGTACTTTTCAGCCTGCTGCAGGTTGTGTACTATTATATTACACGTGGGACATCTTTATTTCAGACTTTATTTCAGACATTTTCATTTTTCTGTTTGGATTACAGACTCCAACACACTTTTGTAATCAAGCAATACTTGCAAACACTCTTACACTGTTACTTGCACATTTTATTACTTAGTGACTACACTGCACTCTTTTGCTAACTGTCATACTTTTATATTTATTTACAGTTACAGGGAGAGGATTACTGACCTGCCTGGTGGCGCAACCGCACCAGCCTATCACCATAGGCTCTGCGGTTCGCAGAACGGACACCTGCAGCTGTAATATAAATAAAGTAATATTGGAATACACATCTCCATAATATCAGCTAGGTTAACTTCTTACATACATAATTAGATGTAACTTACTTAGTAGTGGGGCGCTGGGCATTTGCCGGGCCTCCTGGATCCAAAGGTTCAGTTGGTTCTGCTTCCATCTCTTCAGGTCCGCATGGTGGTGATGGACCTGCTCACCAGTCCTTGGAATCCCTGTGGCACTGGTAAGATCATGAGCCAACCGGTCCCACGCCTCAGCCCTATATGCTCCCCACAGGACCTGGCCCTGCATGAGTTGGGCCTCATGATTGTGGACAAGGAGCCAAACCATATATTTGGACTCCTCAACGCCCCACCTCTGTGCTCAAAAGCAACTACCCTCACCTACTCCTGACATTCTGGCTGCAAGTTAGTTCTACAATCGGTTATGCTGTGTATTCCTGCCTATGGGGCTTATATATGCCATTTTTCCCGCACTTATCTGTGATTGGCCATTTTGGAATTGTATCAGCTTCACAAAACCTGCTTTGTCATGCTCCTCTTTCTATTCATTCCTATATATTTGCTATTACTGCAGTTCTAAGTATAGCTGTCATGGCTTAGTGGTTCAGTACCTTGACTATGGTGCATGGTATCCTGGGTTCAAACCTGGCCACTGCTTTTTATATTTTATGACTGTCTACACAGGCTAGGAGGTGTGTCTGTGTAAAGGCAGTTTTATTACAGCTTGCTCAACGTTACCTGTCGGTTAGCTTGTTGGCTGGTCGCAGCTCACAAACAGGTTACGCTGGTTTACACTTCATTTGGCTGTCAGCACACATATCACGCTCAGCTCAGCTAGGGGCACACAGTTTCAGCGTGTTAAACCACTGCTCACCTACGGGCACTTATTTTGCACCTGTTGAACCACTGCTCATCTACGGGCACTCATTTTGCACCTGTTAAACCACTGCTCACCTTCGGGCACTCATTTTACACCTGTTAAACCACTGCTCACCTACGGGCAGATGCACTCAACTTGTTAAACTGTAGCTCAGCTATAGGCACATCTGGCATTTTTTATTATTTTGTTATCTCACATTTCTTCAAAATAAATGGCCCATTTCATTACATTTTACATAAAATATAATTTTATATGTGTACATATATGTCAGGAACTTGTTTCATGCTTATTTCACTAAAAATACAAATTGATGTTGTGGGGGCTCGAACCATGACTGCCTGCTCTTCAGCCAACGTCTCTAATGCTACGCTATTGCTTTTTGGCTTACTTTGCATAGTTAGTTCTTATATGCTTTTCCACTTACTGCTAACTGCGGCTAAGCTACGGGCATGCCCGTGCAAACGAGCGCACTCACGGGCAAATATCTTTACAATTTAAAAAAAAAAAAATTTTTAAAAAAAAATATTTTTTAACATTTGGGGGGTTCC
>NC_056731.1:1485795839-1485817511 GCF_019279795.1 Protopterus annectens | reverse complement strand
CCCCGGGGAAAAGGGACCAGGTTTGGGTATGCCAAGGGTCTGAATTTCCCGCCGAGTTCGTGGGTCACCTATTTTCGGGCCCCAAACTTATTTTTTTGAACTAACCTTTCCCTAAATGGGGAAATACGGGGGAGCCGATTTTTTGGGGGGGGGAATAATTTTTATGAACTGCCCCAAAAATTTGGTTTTCCACTTGTGTATGTGGTGTCCTTGACCACCAGTTCTGACAAGATCTGTGTGCTTCCTTTGAGACTGCAGACATATGTGAAGAAGGCCGTATGACTACCTCTAATAGATGTGGCCAATTTGGACTTGAAGTTTGCTTTAGAGGATTTCACTAGTGCTCTTATTTGCTTGTTCAGGCTAAGGAGAGATTGCTTCCAGTTGGGCACCTGCTTCTTCTTGGTCCTGGACAGCAATTTTTTCCTTTTATTATAGAGCTTATTAATTGCAGATGTCCACTAGACAGGTTTACTCTTCCTTGCGGAGGATGATTTTGTCCTGTTGGGTATTCCTGATTCCATGCATCTATATAAATGCTCATACAGTACCTTGTTGTAGATTTGGACATTGGTGCCTGTTCCTACAGAGCTCCAGGGGGGCTGTGAAGCAATTTATACCATTCCTCAGGAGGTTGTAATCAGCTTTGGAAAAGTTCTTTTGTTTGACCCTAGCAAAAGGGGTGTCAGGGGAGATGGTGACTTCGAAAGTGACCACTTTATGGTCGGATCTTACCAGGGAGGATGATACTGTTGGGGTGCTGCAGTGGTTACTCATGTTGGTTAATACCAAGTCCAAGATATTGTCACCTCTTGTGGAAGCATCAACTAGTTGTTCCAAGGCATTTGCATTGATAAACATGAGGAATCTCTGGGCATTTGTGTTTCGGCATGAGTAATTTTTCCAGTCTATGCTTGGGTAGTTAAAGTCACCCAGGATTGGGGTAAAGAGTTGAATCTTGATAAACTCTAAGAGGTCCAGATAGATGGAGTGGGCATCTTGAGTAAATTTTGGGGCCCTGTAGCTAGCTATGATTTGAAGAGGGGTTTTGTCAATTGTTAACTGCACCTGGAGTGTCTCCTGTGCATCATATTGTTTGACTAGCCTGGAGGTGCTTGCATCTTTAATATATATATATATATATATATATATATATATATATATATATATATATATATATATATATATTTATATTGAAACTCCTTCTCTTTTGGCTTTGCTGCCCACAGTTTGGGGTCTGAATGTATGATATGATGAGCAACCAGGTAAGGCTGGGGTGCTCTCCTCTGCTTTAAAAAAGGTTTCTGTGGCTGCAGAAATGTCAGCATCTTCCACAGTTAAGAATGCTTGCAATAAGTGCAGTTTCATGTTTAGACTGCTAGCATTTAGCAGCATGACCTTTAATTTGCATTTTGTTGAAATTTTTATGTTGGTAATATTGACTTTCATGACTTTTCCTAAAAAAGGCACTATGGGGGAGGAAGGGGCCTTTACCAGAAGCCTGAACCCCAAGTGAGACAGATGCAAGCCATCTCTAGCAAAGCATTGAGGTCTGTTGAACATATTTTCCCAGTCTGTCAGGTACTAGATCCTCCTGGAATGACACCAGAAACTAAGGCAATTGTTAAGGTCAATCATTTTCTGCTTGTATTGCAGCATCATTCTAGGTGATGGTAGAATGCCGCTTAAGTCTAGGGACATACCTGCCTGGGGCACATATTCAGTGAGCTCAATCATGTCTTTCTTCATACAGTCCAGGGAGGTACATCTCAAGTCGTTCATACCAAAATGGACTATGACAGAGTCATAACCGTACCTTTTGTTGAGAGACTTTAGTGCATGTGTGATATGGTGGATTCTGGCACCTGACAAACAACTGACCATGACTTTCTTCTTATCCAGCGTGGTGAGGGGAACATCTGTGTGTCTTACAATGGAGTCTCCTGTGACTAATTTGTTGGGTTTATGGTTAGGCCTTAGTGGTTGTGAGAGACAGGTGTGTGGACTTGTATGGTTTGTAGTGTGGAAGGTTGTGGAGTTTGCATGTTTTTTCCTCTGTTGTTTCCTTTGTTTGGGTTTGTTTTTGTTGAGAACCTCCTCAAGAGTGAGTATGTGTTTTGTAATTGTAGGGGGTGTTTGAGGTGTACTGATTGTGTTGACTACCTTCTCAGTGCCAGATATACTGGCTTGTGAGGGAAAGAAAATAGACTCTAGGTTCTAAATGTTATTGCATCTCTCCAGATTGTGTTCCTAGGTGGTAGTATTAGATGGTTGTCTGTGTACATAAGGCAGTTACTACACTGTCTCAGGATGCCCATATCAACCAGTCTGGCAGGAGAAACTGTAGGAAATTGTCCATCCATATTTGTCAGAATCTGAGGGAGAGAGGCCAGGGAAAACTAAGGGGTAGGCCTAAAGCTCAAGTGCTTAAACCAAAACTAAGAGGCTTAGAATAACAATTTAAACAGGCTAAAAACAAGCAGTAATAAATGTAGCAGAGAAGATTCAATTGAACACTTTAGAGAACAAGTAGCAGAAAAAGCTAGATGAAGTATCAGAGTAGGTGGAGGAAACACAAATACTGTAAAAGCACCTGAATAAAGTGAAGGAACAGAAGACAATTCAAGGTTAAGAAACTAAGGGCGTTGGCTTTCCCAAATGTTCTCTCTGTATTAGGTAGAATGCGCTAATAAGACTGGACTGGGAAGAGTGTTCCAGATCAAAATGTATTCTTTATGCTCAGTCTGCTGATATACTCTTGCAGTTATAAGTTACCCTTCTGGAATCAGGACATACACAGATTTTGTAACATTTTGTGAATCCTGTACAATCCTGGGGAGGTAGGTTTCCATGCATGGTGTATGTATGATATACAATATGTACACAAGGGGATAAAACCATGTACAAGGTCTTGACCTGTTGTGTAATGGCATTTATTAAATGCAAAGGGATTTGGTGCACAATTATATTGCATATCAACCATGCTCCGTGATGTACAATATTTATGGTGCCCTGACAGGGTCAGCATGATCCAGGTTTTATGGGCCTTCAGTACTAAGCAGTGGGTAGTATCCTGAGGATATGAAACAGACACCAAATTTAATTCCAGTTTGGAAAAAAAATGCAAACTTGCTCTTATCACAAGCAAGGACACACTGTTATAATCTCAGGTAACAACACAGTGTTATAATCTTTCAGTGGATTATTAAGTAGGTGTTTGCGCCTTGGGAATAGTACTGCACCTCTGAATGTAATCATTTCTATTTAGAACTATAGTACTTCTACTTTTATCTTCCTTTTCTTAGCCTGTAAAGTGTTCTGTGTAAATCATTCTTTTTCACTCCAGTTTCAAGTCAGCCTATTTTAATATGGTTAACATATCTTTTCAATCTCAGCAGTACACACTCTATCAAACACATTATGTTGTTAACTTTGGTGACGGAAATGTACTGTGCAGAGAATGCAGAGATCCGCCACCCACTAGGTTATAATCACTATCCAACTCATCAAAACCAAGTATTTCATCTGAGTATTCATCTTGTTCAAAAAGCTAGAAAAACAAGACTGAAAATTCAATCAATCTGTCATCACTACCATAATTTACATGTTGATTTAACAAAGTCGGATTTTGATGTAGAAAAAATCTTTCAGTTTAACTTTATTATTAAATCAGAACACTTCAAAAGTACATCATCTAGTTTGATGAAGACATTTTAAAATTAATCTCTTAAGAAAGTAAGTTAACAGTTTCATCAGTTAAAATGAAGTCAGATTAATTCTGTATTTCATTTTACCTTTATGTTGGAGTAACGCTTCATTCCTGCATCATCTTCCTCTAGGAAACATTTCACCTCAATCACAATATCTCTAGTCATTATTTTGATGTACCTTTGACCTATTGGAATATTGATGAGAACAGTAACTCAGACATGATTTACCGAACCCGAGGGCTCAGCTATTAAAAGAAACACTTCAGGTAACAAGAAGCATTACATTAGGAAATCAAAGGACACTGAGCTGCTTATTTGGGTGTCTTGCTTTTCAGTGAAATTTTGTTTTAAGTGTCATCTATATGTTCCATCAGTTCATGCTTCACTGAAACAAAATGCATAAAGAAAGCACACGTGTTACAGAGAGATTAGCAAACAATAGGGTTAAGGAAGTTTAAAGTGAGATTAACAAACAATAAAATTAAGGAAGTTTATCATTATTCCCACAATGTCTTTAGTAAAGTTTAGATTTGTAGGTGTGCACAGTGAAGGGAAGCTTATCCCTCTCCCTGCAAAACCCTGTTTTTTTGTACTTTCAATCCTTGAAAACACTGATTTTGTATTTCAATTGTTTTTGAGGGGATTTCCTTGATGATGTATTTATCTGGTCAAGCTTGCTTTCTTCTCTCTGACTGATGCTCCTGTCGTACAGGTTTATGCTGCCACCAAAACAAGAAGCCTTTAATACACTCATGTTGCATTCATTTGTGTTTTTGATTTGACTATTTGAGGGGTTTGTATTCCCATCCTTCTTTATCATGAACATTTTTGCTTAATATCCTTCTGTAGTTCATTGATTTATATAGTTAAGCTGCTATGTTTACAAGTTGTGTCATAAACATATGCAGCTATGAGTCGAAATGCTATCTGGAAACAATATAACCTTTCTTAAAATTAACAGTTTATTAACTCATTAGCATATATAGAGTTATAAGGCTAAATGTGCCAATGGGCTGTAAAGGCTCTTGGAAATATGTGACAGCCCAGGTATACACAATGTAGTCATATCAAATAAATATAGGCAATGTTTTTTTTTTCGTGCCATGCAATTTGGTGATACTACCACTCCAGTAAAGTAAATACCTATGTGGAGAATGCAATCTATATATTTTAACGAAAATTGTCTAAACATTTTTTGTGCCAAAAGAATACTTTAGCATGCAACTTTTGTGGTGATGTCTTTTCCCATTTTGTGATATTTTGGTATATAACAATTAGTAAAGACTAAATTTTAGGATATTTCAAATGCAGTATTTGGTAACTCAAAATATTTTGTCTTTTAGTTCATAAAATTATGTTGTATTCTTTGTTGAAACAACTTGTCTGACATTGTGATTATATCTTCAGCTAAGAATTTCAGAATAACTTTTTGATGGATTATAAATTCTCAAGTTTATTTATGCTTTTGAAAGGAAGATTGTTAATTCAAGTTCTCTAATTACTTAAAATATTGTATTCCTTTTATTTAAAATATATAATCATTTACACACCAGTGATAATTTTGCAGAGCAGTTGTAAAATCTTTTAATTGTGAATATTCTATAGAAAGGCAAAGTCATAAAAATACAGTACACATCTGTGCTAAAATTATAGAAAAGTTATGGTTTAACTTTTTGAAATTCTGAAAATGTTAGTGAATAGTAAATACAAACAACTGTCTAGTTACTTCTGACTTGCATGAAGGCACATATGGCATAACTTTAATGTATTAAAAAAGAAAATCTTATGTATATAGTGCACCAGACTGATAAACATACAGCAAGCAGATTGACTATTTCCCATAATTTTGTAGCACAATAACTGTCCTTAAAAAATGTAATGTCAGTGTTAGAATACGTGAAAAGTGGAGGAGAACCCAACAAGAAGAGCACAGCTCTACAATGGCAAGCTCCCTATTTACTATATGAAATCATTACCAGTGTGGTCTCCAAGTGAGTGCAGGCAGTCATTCATTTAATTTTGGGAGGTCTCTCCATTCTTTGTACTTTTTTTTAACTTGAAGTTAGTATTTATAAGTTTGAGGTATGGAAGACTTCCTCCCAATAAAAACACTTACATTTTATTGTATTATGGGGTAGATTTCTATAGCAGTTGTGCTTTTCAAGTTGGTTCCTTACTAAGCTGCAACTTGACAAGTCATGCTGGAAGTGTAAACTGTTTATGTAATGCCTTTTAGGGATTGGATTGGGCCCTGCCCTTTGGAGCAACTTTCCATCACAGACAACATTCATTGTATGGATTTAAGTGATCCCTTTCTGAATAGTTATATAATTACAGTACATGCAATTTCTATAGGGGTAATGGTTAGCAATATCACGTTGAATTGATTATGTGCCTAGATTATTGCAATTCCACACAGAAGTGTAACCAGTACTTTAAACAAATGCAAAACCAATATATTCTAATGTAAACATTGTACGTAATGTAAATAGTCTGATACTGTTAAGTCTAGCACTAACTTACTCTGTGCATTTGTGTGTAAAGTGCTATTTTCTATTTCCTTACTCTTATGTCAGTGTGATTACCACAACTAAATTAAGGGGGTATTTGATAAATAGATGTTATTTACTCTGTTGTAATTCAATAAATGTATGCAACTCAAGTAGTGCAACAGTATGGTTTTAAAATGTACAGTTTAAGTAAGCGTATACTGTAAGCTATAATTTGAAGAGTCTGCTTGAAATCTTCATATTCTTGTCCCTGTCAATATGAAATGTGTCTTGCCATACTGGCCGGGGTCACGGGGTCATGACTTGAAAGGATTAACTTATCTACATGCCCAACAAACAGATGTCAAAGAAATAAACAAACATACATTTATTTCCGTGTATCCCTAATGTAAACATTTCATCTTTGTTGTTTAGGAGTACATTTCTTTCAAGCAGTGCAACAACAAATTAAGCACCAAAGCTTTTTATTTTTTTATTTTTCATAATGTAAATCATGTGTAAACATTTCTATATATTTTATAATAATTGAGTGCTACTGATCTGCAGATAATAGAATATGAGAAAAAACTGCATGCTGTATAACTATGAAATATCATTAAATACTTACTATATTTTTACATTAAACAACAAATAATATAAATGTCCATGATATTTAATCATAAAGTGTTTCTTTGGAATTTTCAGCTACAAATATCCATAGATCAAGGGATATGATGTACAGAATTTCAAACTGTATAAATTACTAATGTAGAGTCAATGGAAAAATAAAAATGCCTCCACATAAGTCAGAAGCATATTTTTTCAAGCAGTGCATATTTTGGCATTGTTCCCCAAGTATATACTTCCTAAAATATGTAGTGACCTAGGACACATGAATTCCCATGGAAAAAATGCCAGTCATTTATTCAAATGGCATTAGATTATTAAAGACTAAAACTCATAGATAAAAGTCACACAGTTGTCCAAATGGTAATAAAACAGTAATCATGCATTCTCACCTAAATCATGTCATACTGTTCAGCAATTATTTTAAAATTATAAATAAACCAGGAGGGCAACAGCTCCAGCTCTCTCAGATTTGCTGTACCATAAAGCAATATAAACATTCAGGCAAATCAAAAAGCAAAAAGAGTACAAACACCTAGCATATCGATTATTAATTACAATTACAGGCAAAGGCAACACAAGCTCTCAATAGCATTCTTAATGTATGAGGCTGGTAAAATAATACATGTTTTCTCCAGTGTTCATTTACTGACCACATCAATGGGTCAGTCGATGGACACATGATTAATACCACATTGTTCATTCCATGACAAGAAATGCATATTAGCAGGAATCCAGTATGATAATAAATAAAATATATTTCAGGCAGGTATAATTTCTTAACATACACTCCTGCAGTCATATGAAGTGGCTACATTACTTGTCTATGCTTTTATCTGGATATACACAAAGATATTTTTATTTTGCCAGTTTAAAACAAAACAAAACAAAAATTCAACATATGTAATGCAGCAGTTTCTGGTGGCAGTTATATGGTTAATTAATTGTAATTGTACATTGATTATTTTTTCACAAGCTATACTGTAGCCACTGTTTCTGTGACATGTAGAAATTATGGTGTTTACATAACCTTACCATTCCTGCTTAAATGTTTATGTCATGAAATACCATTAATCTCATAATCCAAAGCAGGAGAATCATTTCACAGTGTATAGCATACAAATGTATTATTTCTATGATTTTATACAGATTTAGTCAAGGAATAATCATTTTTGTCAAATAACAAGTGGAATGTTGATGTGGTCCATATAGTTGTGCAATTATCCATGGCTGAAATGCAATTCACATATTGACTAATTTACTGTCTGTATACCTTCTCATCTTTCAGTAGCCTTTGAAAACAATAGTGTCTGAATAATTTCTTTATATCACAAAATGACATACCTCATTAGCACGGCCTGAATTGTAAATGTTTAACAATCATTTTCTATTGATGAGATACATCACTGAAAACAGCAGTCAGCATCCTTGTTATTTCTGTAAAATGCTTATCTTAAAGAAGCACATTAATGAGGAATTCACAAGCCCTAGACAGCACAGCACGATTTCAGCATGAATACAGAACATTAGTATATTTATCTATCTGTATGTGTGTATGTCTATATATCTATATATATATATATATATATATATATATATATATATATATATATATCTATCTATATATATATATATATATATATAAGCCTGAAAATCAAAATCCTGAAACCAATCACCTGAAAATTCAGAATCCATAAAAACTCAAAACCTGAAAGCCCAAAATCCTGAAAGACCAAAATCCTGCAAACTCACAATAACAATTATTAAACACAAATAATGCTAATATGTCACTATAAAGACACAAAATCTACCAACTGCCCTGACCCTAACCCTAACCCTAAGGTCCGTCACTATTGCACACTCACCTGACCAGCCTAACCTAACTCACTTAAACTCCTAACCCCAATAACTCACTTGTCACTATTGCATACATGCCTAACCTGCTCCCTAACCCTAACTCACTTAAACCCCTAACCCTAAAATAAAACCAACTCACACTTACCTGACCCCAATGCATGACCTAACACCACAGGGCTAACAATAGCAAAGCCACAATGACATCAGTATGTCTATTTTGTGTTTTCAGGATTTTGAGTTTCAGGATTTTGGTCTTTCAGGATTTTGGGCTTTCAGGATTTTGATTTTCTGGATTCTGAATTCGCTGTCGGTCTTCTGCGCTTTGATTTTCAGGTAGAACCATATATATATACCTATCTATCTATCTATATATATATATATATATATATATATATATATATATATATATATATATATATAGATATATATATATATATATGTCTAGGTCAGCTGATCGAGTTTTCAGAAACTTGAAATTCATGCAGTCAAGACCATATGATTGAATTTCCAAAAACTTGAATGTCAAGAAAAGAAAAACAAAAAAATCTACCTCTTTTATGTTTTTGGAAATTCAATAATTCGGTCAATCACCCCCTGCAAATTAAATATACCTACTCAGACATCAGTGAGGAAAAGGGCAAATTCCTCAATCCACACTGTACTGTGATCTCTACTCAAAAGGTTTGAGTTTTCAAAAACTTGATCATATGATCTTGACCATATGCATATACACACACAAATATATATATATATATATATATATATATATATATATATATATATATATATATATATATATATATATATAATATATATATATGTGTGTGTGTGTGTGTATATATATATATATATATATATATATATATATATATATATATATGGCAGGTAATTCGACTTAGAACAAAATGAAACAGCATTTTCTTCTTATGATATGTTAAGTAATGCTGAATATATCTGGTAAATAAAAAAACAATAACAATGATGTTAAATTTCCTATGGTAATTGAGCACTGGGTCCAATAGTTAACATACAGCATACAATTTAATGTGTCTGTTATGCTATCTGTTTTTATGTTTCAAGACAATATTTACTGTTTAAATACTGTATTTGTATCAGAAAAGTAATTTGATAATTAATTTTAATTGCTAAATGCACATCTGTGACTGTCTTTTAAAGGTATTTTTTACTTTATGATTGTCTACATTACTCTTTTTATTGAGAAAAAAAACAGGCAACATTTAATTTAGCTAAATTGGCATAAACTTGTGTGTCATAAACTGCCTACTATGAAATTTAAATCACAGTGTACAAAAACATGCTAAACCAAAACATAACAACTATTGCAGTAAAGTTAAAAAAATGACTGCATCAGGAAATTAAAATTAATATCTTAAAAGCATGCATCGATGATGTGTGCACAGACAGATAGATGCGTGATGTTAAACAAAGCATAATTTTCAGATACACAGTTCATGCTTGCTGCAGCATTGATAGATAGTCCCTCTTACATGTTTAATTTTTAAACGGGAAATTATTGCACAGATATTTGACCTGTAAGACATCACTGTACAAAATTATAGAGCAAGTCGAGCCTTTAGATTCAGATATGTTGCATTGATGACTGTGGCCAACCTCACTCTGCTTACTATGCATGTGTGATGAGCCGAGAAGATCTTAAAGAATGTATGCAACCAGGCAAGTGTATGTGACAGGCACATTGCAGTCACAGTATGGGCCATTGCTCTTTTTTTCCACCTTTCCTGTAACTAGTCTAGTTCAGATACAGATTTGCTGTATCCAGGACTGCTTGTAAGGTTCTGAGCCCCCAAAGCCTTTCTGTGTTGGATGGAAGCCTTCTAGATTATCAGTGGAAGTGGTAAGCACTAGATAGCCTACCTATCATAAGAGGAGTGTTTTCTGGCCCAGAAATTGTAGTTTATTGGCTGTTTGGGCAGTTTTTCTATCTCTTTCAACTTTCTGGTTTAAAAGTCCGTGTTTGTGCTTTTCCCGCCTTTCCTTTAACTAGTCTAATCCAGATACAGATTTGCTGTATCAAGGACTGTATGTAAGCTTCTGAGCCCCCCAAGCCTTTCTGTTTTGGAAGGAAGTCTTCTATCTTATCAGTGGGAGTGGTAAGCACTAGGTAGCCTATCTACCACAAGAGGAGTGGTTTCTTGCACAGAAATTGTATTTTATTGGCCGTTTGGGTAGTTTTTCCATCTCTTTCAAATTTCTGGTTTAAAAGCCCATGTTTGCACTTGTTTCCTGCCTTTCCTGTAACTAGTCTAGTCCAGATACAAATATGTTGTTTCCAGGACTGTTTGTAAGCTTCTGAGTGGTGCCAAAGTCTGCTCTTCAATTTTTCCCATAGAAATTCTAGTTCTCTCTTCTCCTGCACTTTTTCTAGCTTATCAGTCTAGCACTTTACCAGACTTCTTGTAGCAATTATTGTAACACACAAAAGTGCTACCAGCACTAAACTTTCTACAAGGAAACAGCTCTGGTGCTTATTATTAATGCCCACCTCCAGGCATGTCTAAAAGTCAGTTCCCTGTGCTTTCTCCTATTAACCTGGTGAACTTGGGCATCCTGAGGCAATGTAGCAACTGGCTCATGTACACCGACAACTTTCTCCTCTTACCTCCCAACACTCAGACTTATAAGAGATGCACTTATACATCCAAATTAGTATACTCAAAAGTACAAAAGTGTTTGGCGTTCGCAAGTGCAACAGAACTAGATGAACAGATGAAAATGCCTTGACAAACGCTATACAGTCATGAGATGCCAGACAAAAATCTTCAAAGCTTGCCAGAAATACAGCTTATGGTATTTCTGACAAGCTTTGAAGATTTTTTGTCTGGCGTCTCATGACTGTATAGTGTCTGTTGAGGCATTTTCCTCTATACATCCAAATTGGAAGCCACGCACTCTCCAGCCAAGACTGGAATAGCTGGTCAAGAGGAGCAGGTCAACACTTGTACCACAACACATAGAACACATAGCCCTCCAGAACACACACCAGCACTGCCTTCACATAAAAACACAAACCACACACCCACCTTTGCAGAGGTTCTTGATAAAAATCTACCCAAACAGCAGAGACTTCCAAGTAGAAACCCACTCAACCACCACCACACAACACTAATCATGAGACACATAACTCTCCTAAACAGTATGTCACACAACCAAAACCCCTAAGGCAAAACAGCATCCGCAACACACTAGTCATAGGCGACTCAATAGTGAGGCACAATGATATCCCACTCACTAGGTGGAATAAGGAGAAAGTAACAGTCAGCTGCCTGTCAGGTGCCAGGATCTGCCACATAATGCATGTACTCAGGTCCTTCAACAACAAGTACAAATATGACTCTGTCATTGTACATGTGGGTGTGAATGACCTGAGATGTACCTCCCCGGACTGCATGAAAAGCGACATGGAGGAGCTCTCGGATTATGTAGCCCAGGCAGGTATGACTCTAGCCCTGAGCAGCATCTGACCATCACCAAGAATGATACCACAGTACAAGAAGACAATGATTAATTTCAACAATTGGCTAAGTTTCCGGTGTCATTCTAAGGAGATCCAGTATCTGTCTGCCTGGGATGACATGATTGACAGACCTTGATGCTTTGCTAGAGATGGCCTGCATCTGTCACCCCTTAGGTTCATAGGTTCATAGGTAGGTACTAGGCTATCTGCCCGAGGGCATTTATAAGCCTAGCCAGAGTCTGTCGGCTTTTGCCACCCCATTGATTAATTAACTGATCCTCTGTCAAGCAGAGCCAATGAAGTGATCCCAGGGGTGTATTTTCTGTTACCCATCCACTCATCAAGGTTTCTCTTCAAGAGTGTTAGTGAGGGCTCTCCCTGATGTAATTTGGAATTTTGTTTGAAAGCATGGGGAGTCTCTGTGACAGGAATCTATCCCTCCAGCATGTTCTATTTATTGTTGTGGTGAGGTTTAGCTCACTAGAGCGTGTGGCTCGCAGTGACTTGGATTTCTTTAGGTGGAGCATGTCCATCAATTCTGAGTTGGACATGGCTTTGTAAGTCAGGCAAAGATCACCTCTAAGTAAGCGATATGCCACTGAGTACAGCCGGAGTTTTTTCAGTCGGGCTGCATAGGACATATGTTTGAGACCAGTAATCCTCTTGGTGAGGTACTTTTGTGATCTTTCCAGCTGTTCGAAGTGTCTTATGAGGTACACCCCAAATGGGGCATTGTACTCTATTATGGGTCTAATGAGTGATGAGTAGAGGGGCACTATAACCCCTTTATTTCAAGATGCAAACCCTTTAGTAATTAGATGGGCCACATAGAAGGTTTTCCTAACTACTTTGGCAATATGATTGTCAAAGGAGAGATTACTATCTACCTGGGTCCCCAAATCTCTTATTACCTCTTCTGTATTAAAGGAGCTGCCATCTATGTGGTAATTAGTGGGTGTTTTGTTTTTCCCAAACGGGATGACTACGCATTTTTTGGCATTTAGCTTGAGGCCATGACTTTGACACCAGGTGTCTGTCTAAGTAAGGCCCTTTTGGAGCATGTCTGTGTCAGCTGGAGAGTCAATTATGGCTCCCAGTTTGCAGTCATAGGTGAACTTGGTTAGCCATAGTCCTCCTGTGTTTGCCTGTACTTCTGAGAAGTATATGCCGAACAGTAGGGGTCCCAGGACTGAGCCGTGCGGGACACCACTTGTGACTTGTTTAGAGTCGGACCTGGAGCTCGCTATTCTTACTGTGTGAGTTCTGTCTGTAAGCCAGTTGGAAACCCATTTCATGATGTAGGGGTTTATTTTCAGGCTGGTGAGTTTTTCTGTAATACCCGAGTGGGGAATGGTGTCAAAAGCCTTAGCGAGATCAAGGAAGGCTGTGTGAACCACCTTTCCCTCGTCTATGGCCTTGGTGACTGTCTCAAAGAAGTCAACCAGGTTTAGTAGGCAGGATCTGCCCTTAACAAAGCTGAACTAGGTCGCATCAAGTGTTTGGAGGTTCCCAATGTCTTTGTTAATGAGTTCCATGTTGATGCGCTGCATAGGCTTGCAGACTAGGCTAGTCAGGCGTATGGGGCGATAGTTACTAGGGTCAGTTGTGGCCCCCCCTTTGTGGAGAGGAATAACCGTTGCTGTGCATCATTCTATGGGTACATAGCCTGTGGAGAGGCTGAGGTTGAACAGCGTGTTTAGGTGGGGGGTTAGTTTGTTCTGTAGTTCATGCAAGATGCAGCCTGGGACACCATCAGGTCCCATTGACGCTTTGTTTTTGGCTTTTGAAAGGGTTGTTTTCAACTGTGTGTCTGTGATTTTTGGGACACTACACTTTTCCAGTATTATTGTGGGCCCTTTTGGAGGCGAGAGGGGGGTAAAGTTTGAACTGAATCTATCTGCCAGGATGTTGGCAATATCCATAGGTTCAGTATATTTTTTGCTATTTTGCACTAGTTCAGTGCATATCTGTGAGTTGCACTTAGATTCTTAACATAGCTAAAGAAGGCTTTGTGATTATCTTTTGAATCCTTGGCTATTTTTCTTTCAAAGTTAGCCTTGGATGATTTCATGAGGAACCTCAGTTTCTTACTCATACTGATCAGGGATGTCTTTCCTTCTTGGGATTTGCTTTTTTCTGAACTAGTTTCCTCCTTCTATTGTATAGCCTGTTTATTGCAGGGGTCCACCAAACTGGTTTCCATCTCTTAGAGGATTGAGTCTTGGTTTTGCTAGGGATGGCATGATCCATGCATCCTTGTAGGTGCTCATAGAGTGCATTTGTAAAGGTTTCTGCATCTTGGGCAGCGTTATCCTTTACCGTGGGAGCTGTGAAACTTACTACCTCTGTCTTAAGTAAGGTGAAGTTTGCTTTAGAAAAGTTTTTTTACTGTGATTTCCTTAGTTGGAGGTGGTGGTGGGGTGTGGACATCCAGAGTGATTAGTTTATGGTCTGACCTCTGGTGTGGAACACCTGTCACCCATGTTGGTGATGACCAGGTCCAAAATGTTTTCACCTCTAGTTGGAGAGTTTACCAGCTGATCCAGGGCATTTGAGTTGATGAATTCCAGGAAGCGCTAGGCCTGGGAATTTTTACTCGAGTAGTTTTCCCAGTGAATGGTAGGGTAATTGAAATCGCCTAATATCAGGGTGTTTGGTAGGACCTTCATGTTTTCCAGTGTCTCCAGAAAGGTGGAGTGGTGGTCCTGGGTCATGGAGGGTGATCTGTAGCAGGCCACAATTTGCATTGCAGATTTGCCTGATGTTAGTTACACGTGGATGATCTCAAAGGTATCATACTGCGCCACTAACCTGTAGGTATCCTTGATGAATATGGATACACCCCTTCCTTTTGTGTTTCGGTCCGTGTTCTGTGGCCGAAACATGTGGTATGAGTTGTAGCCCGGTAGTGCTGAGGTGCTCTCTGGAGCCTTGAACCAGGTTTCAGTTACTGCACAGATGTTGACATTCTCCATACTGAGGAGTGCCTCGAGTACGTGCATTTTGAGATTTAAACTCCTGGCGTTGAGTAGCATAACCCTCAGTTTTTTGTTAATTGTGCTGTTTACGGAGGTGGGTTTGACTTTTGAGCCTTGCATAAAAAAGGCACTATGGGGGCAGCAAGAGCTTTGGCCCTTATTTGAAAGCCTAGGGGTGACAGGTGCAAGCTGTCTCTTGTGAAGCAAGGTGACTTGTCGAGCATGTAGTCCCAGGCTGACAGAAATTGGATCCCCCTTAAATGACACCAGAAGCTTAGCCAATTGTTGAAATTGATCATTTTTTCTTTATACTGAGGTATCATTCTTGGTGAGGGTAGGATGCTACTCCGGGTCATACCAGCCTGGGCTACATGATCAGAGAGCTCTTCCTTGTCTCTTTTCATGTAGTCCAGGGAGGTATGTCTCAGGCCATTCACACCAACATGAACAATGACAGTTATATTTGTACTTGTTCTGGAGTGACCTGAGTGCTTTTGTTATGTGGCAGATTCTGTTTCCCGACAGGCAGCTAACAGCAACCTTCTGCTTGTCCAGCCTAGTGAGTGGAACATCAGTGTGTCTGACTATAGAGTCACCTATTACTAGTGTGTTAGGTATGTTATTTCGCCTTAAGGGTTGTGATTGTGCGGCACACTGATTTTGTGTTTTATGTGTTGTCTGGTTTGTGACGGGAAGTGCAGGTTGTTTGGGTGTCTGCTTTGGAGGTCTCTGATGCTTTTGCAGGTTTTTATTTAGAGCCTCCGTGTATGATTTTGTGTAATTATGTATAATTTTTGCCAGTGCTGTTTTAGTAGGTCTGTGTGTGGATGGAGTTGTGGTGCAATTGTTAACCTTCTCCACTTGACTGTCTGTTCTAATCTTGGGTGGAGACAGCTTAGCTTCCAGTTTGGCTGTATAATTGCATCTCACTAATATGTTACTGTTTTGTGGTAGGAGGAGAGGGTTGTCCATGTACATGAGGCAGTTGTAACACTGCCTCAGGATAGCCCGATTCACCAGCTGGACCGGACAGTGCACCTGAAGTTGCTTTTTGGACATGCCTGAATAGTAGGGTGAGCTGCCTAGTCACTTGGTTGGTGAGGGGTGAATAAAAAACCTTGCCCTGCTGTGCAATCAGTGTCAGGGTATATTAGTGTTTGCTATTAGTTCTGAGCAAGTACTGGGCTGTAAGATGCTTTTTGAGTGCTTAGGTTGAGAGCTGCACTAGTTTCAAGGGAGAAACTGAAGAGGATACTTAGTGGAGCCGGGAATAATTTAACCATAGCTAACTGGCACTGCCTGGTGCGCAAAACCGTGCAAACACATTTTTTATAGTAGGGAAATTAAAGAGATAGAAATTAGCCAAAAATGGCCAAAAAACTACTAACTTCTGGGCTGGAACCATTCCTCCAGGGACAGATAGGTTGCTCAAAACTACCCTTTCTCACAGGTGAACAGAGAAACTTCCTTCTATCTAAGTAAGGTATGGGCAACTCAGAAACTAGTATCACAGCCCTGAATTCAGCACTAGCCTGAAAACTGCACTATACTAGCTTAGAAAGGCAGGGAACAAGGGATTTTTTTTTAAAGATAAAGCAAAAACAGTAAAACATACACTTAAAACAGCTTTAAACAACTACAAACAATAAGAAAAGGCTATCACACTTTAGTGTGTAGCCTACAACAGTTAAATTATTTAAACAAAAACCTTTTTAAAAGTGCAGGCAGTCAAATAAGTACAATATGTGAAAAAAAAAGCTTTTAAATCACAATAAACACTGGAAAATCTGCACTTAGGAAGAAAACAGTTAAGTACAGCAAGAAAGTACAGAAAACTGATACTTAATCACTCCAAAGTCTCTCTCCCAAGCTAGAACACTTGTATCAGTTTAAAGCTTTCTAGTGCTACCCAGTAGGTTAGTTACAGGAAAGATGAGAAACAAGTGCAGATGTGGTCTTTAATACCAGAAAGTTGAAAGAGATGGACAAACTGTCCAAATGGTCAATAAACTACAATTTCTGGGCCAAGAACCTCTCCTATCATGGTAGACAGGCTACCTAGTGCTTACCACCCCCACTGATAAGCTAGAAGGCTTTCCTCCAACACAGAAAGGCTTGCGGGGCTCAGAAACTTACCAACCGTCCTGGATACAGCAACTCTGTATCTGGACTAGGCTAGCTACAGGAAAGGTGAGAAACAAGTGCAAGTGCGGCTTTTAAACAAGAACATTGAAAGTGATGGAAAAAAACTGCTCAAACAGCCAATAGCTACAATTTCTGGGCCAGGAACAACAACTCTTGTGGTAGATAGGCTACCTGATGCTTACCACTCCCACTGATAAGCTAGAAGGCTTCCCTCCAACACAGAAAGGCTTGGGGACTCAGAAGCTTACAAAGAGTCCTGAATACAGCAAATCTGTACCTGGACTAGACTAGTGACAGGAAAGGCAGGAAACAACTGCAAACACACACTTTTAAATCAGAAGGTTGAAAGAGATAGAAAATCTTCCCAAACGGACAATAAACTATAAATTCTGGGCCCGAAACCACTCCTCCTGTGGTAGATAGGTTACCTAGTGCTTACCACTCCCACTGATAAGCTAGAAGGCTTCTCTCCAACACAGAAGGGCTTGGTGGGCTCAGAAGCTTACCAACAGTCCTGGATACAGCAAATCTGTACCTGGATTACACTAGTTATAGGAAAGGTGGGGACCAAACACAAAACAGGCTTTTACCCAGAAAGTAGAAAGAGATGAAAAAATGACCCAAACTGCCAATGAACTACCATTTCAGGGCCAAAACCCATTATTCCCATGGAAGATAGGCTACCTAGTGCTTACCACTCCCACTGATAAGCTAGAAGGCTTCCCTCCAACACAGAAAGCCTTGGGGGGCTCAGAAGCTTACCGACAGTCCAGGGTACAGCAAGTCTGTATCTGGACTTAACTAGTTACAGGAAAGGCTTAGAAAAACAGCAGTAAATACAAATCAAATTGTAGTGCAGGCCAGCACACCCGAGCATGTAGCAACACTATGGCAAATACAGTTAAAATAAATGCAATTAAATTAACAAATGACTAAAAAATGAATGCAGAAGGCAGTTAATTAGAAGGTTATTAACAAGCAGTAATAAGTGCAGAGTAAGAGCGACTGAACAGATAACAGCACCCAGAAGAGCAACTAAGAAAGTTACAGTAAGAGCAGATGAATAAGATATATATATATATATATATATATATATATATATATATATATATATATATTATTTATTTATTTATTTTTTTTTTGAGGGAAGGAACAGAGCAGGATTAAGAGGCTACAGGGGTTGTCCTTCCCAGATGGTCTCTTTGTACACAGTAGGAGTGCCTGAAATCAGAATATGATCTCACTGCATTCAGTTGAGTGAGCAAATGAGATGGGCCCAGAAGGAGTGTCAAAATACAAATCTACAAGAGGGGTGGGCAATTTAAAAGCCACCAACATTAACACCAAAACAAGAACAGGGAGGGTGGGTGGGGAACAAATTGCAGTTAATTTTCAGTGAAAAACACAAATAAATAAATTAATTAAAAACAGTACTATAGGAGAGGATGTCAGTGAGGAGATGAAACTACCCCACAACTGCTATCAATGGCTACACAGAAATTCCAAAAAGTACTCTGTAAAGAGAAAACCACAACTTCAGTTGAGTTAATATTCAGTTGTTGTTGTTGTTGTGTCTTTTGCTTTTCCCAGTTATCACAAATAAATAAAATACAGTACTATATACAAAAGAGCAGATAAAAGTGTACTTAAATTTGCTAATACGTCCAGCTGATTTCAAGTAGATGTTAGCCGGCCAAAGCTCTGATATTAAGCAGAGATAACTCAAAATGTACCACTTATATAAGGCAAGACAGGATGTCAGTGATGAGCTGAAACTACCCCCAATGCTATCAATGGCTACACAGAACTTCTAAAAAGTACTCTGTATGGAGACAGCCACAACTTTAGTTGAGTTAATATTCAGTGAAAAACACAAACAAATTAATTAAATACAGTACTATATGCAAAAGAGCAGATAAAAGTGTACTTAAATTTACTTATACATCCAGATGATTTCAAGTAGATGTTAGCCGGCCAAAGCTCTGATATTAAGCATGGATAACTCAAAATGAGCCACTTATATAAAGCAAGACAGGATGTCAGTGATGAGATGAAACTACCCCCACTGCTATCAATGGCTACACAGAAATACTAAAAAGTACCCTGTAGAAGGACAGCAACAACTTCAGTTGAGTTAATATTCAGTGAAAAACACAACTAAATACATTAAATAGAGTACTATATGCAAATGAGCAGATAAAAGTGTACTTAAATTCACTTATACGTCCAGCTGATTTCAGGTAGATGTTAGCTGGCCAAAGCTCTGATATTAAGCAAGGATAAATCAAAATGAACCACTTCTATAAAGCAAGACAGGATGTCAGTGATGAGATGAAATTACCCCCCAACTGCTATCAATGGCTACACAGAAATTCTAAAAAGTACTCTGTAGAGAGACAGCCGCAACTTCAGTTGAGTTAATATTCAGTGAAAAACACAAATAAATAAATTACAGTACTATATACAAAAGAGCAGATAAAAGTGTACTTAAATTCTCTTATACGTCCAGCTGATTTCAAGTAGATGTTAGATGGCCAAAGCTCTGATATTAAGCAGAGATAACTCAAAATGTACCACTTATATAAGGCAAGGCACGATGTCAGTGATGAGCTGAAACTACCCCCCACTGCTATCAATGGCTACACAGAAATACTAAAATGTACTCTGTAGAGAGACAGCAACAACTTCAGTTGAGATAATATTCAGTGAAATACACAAATAAATAAATTAAATACAGTACTATATACAAAAGAGCAGATAAAAGTATATTTAAATTTGCTTATACTTCCAGCTGATTTCAGGTAGATGTTAGCTGGCCAAAGCTCTGATGTTAAGCAGAGATAACTCAAAATGTACCACTTATATAAGGCAAGACAGGATGTCAGTGATGAGCTGAAACTACCCCCAACTGCTATCAATGGCTACACAGAAATACTAAAAAGTACTCTGTAGAGAGACAGCAACAACTTCAGTTGAGTTAATATTCAGTGAAAAACACAAATAAATAAATTAAATACAGTACTATATGCAAAGGAGCAGATAAAAGTATACTTAAAATCACTTATACATTCAGCTGATTTCAGGTAGATGTTAGCCGGCCAAAACTCTGATATAAAGCAGAGATAACCAAAAATGTACCACTTATAAAAGGCAAGACAGGATATCAGTGATGAGCTGAAACTACCCCCCACTGCTATCAATGGCTACACAGAAATTTTAAAAAGTACTCTGTAGAGAGACAGCCACAACTTCAGTTGAGTTAATATTCAGTGAAAAACACAAATAAATTAATTAAATACAGTACTATATACAAATGAGCAGAAAAAAGTGTACTTAAATTCGCTTATACATCCAGCTGATTTCAAGTAGATGTTAGCCGGCCAAAGCTCTGATATTAAGCAGAGATAGCTCAAAATGTACCACTTATATAAGGCAAGACAGGATGTCAGTGATGAGCTGAAACTACCCCCCCCAACTGCTATCAATGGCTACACAGAAATTCTAAAAAGTACTCTGTAGAGAGAGAGCCACAACTTCAGTTGAGTTAATATTCAGTGAAAAACACAAATAAATAAATTAATTAAAGTGCTATATGCAAATGAGCAGATAAAAGTGTATTCAAATTTGCTTATACATCCAGCTGATTTCAGGTAGATGTTAGCTGGTCAAAGCTCTGATATTAAGCAGAGATAACGCAAAATGTACAACTTATATAAGGCAAGACAGGATGTCAGTGATGAGCTGAAACTACCCCCCCCCCACTGCTATAAATGGCTACACAGAAATTCTAAAAAGTACTCTGTAGAGACAGCCACAACTTTAGTTGAGTTAATATTCAGTGAAAAACACAAATAAATAAATTAAATACAGTACTATATACAAAAGAGCAGATAAAAGTGTACTTAAATTTGCTATACATCCAGCTGATATCAAGTAGATGGTAGCCGGCCAAAGCTCTGATATTAAGTAGAGATAACTCAAATCATGCCACTTATGTAAGGCAAGACAGGATGTCAGTGATAAGCTGAAACTACCCCCGACTGCTGTCAATGGCTACACAGAAATTCTAAAAAGTAATATCTATTGAGACAACCACAACTTCAGTTGAGTTAATAGTCAGTGAAAAACACAAATAAATTAATTAAATACAGTACTATATGCAAAAGAGCAGATAAAAGTGTACTTAAATTCACTTATACGTCCAGCTGATTTCAAGACCTTGTTAGAACGATAAAGGAATACTAAATCCACTTAAGCAATCGATTGAATATGCTGAAACTACCAAAAAACACTGCATTCAATGCACTACAGAAATTCAAAAAGTTACTCTGTATGAGAGCAAAATTTGGGTACAAAAAAAACTTAAATAT
>NC_056731.1:1485792103-1485795339 GCF_019279795.1 Protopterus annectens | reverse complement strand
CTTAGCTTAACAGAAGCATTTCTGTTATAAGCGGGAATGGAAGTAGACAAAAAAATCAGGCAGTAGCTGAATGTGCTAAAAGACAAAAGAAACAATATAATAATAATAAGAATTAGATGACAAAGAAAGAATTGTGGAAAATCCATAAAAATAGTGGCAAATATAGAGATCTCCTGAAATAACATCATGTTGATCAAATCAACATTTGACGGAGGAATGGTTCTTGAGAGGTGAATTGAAACCAAGGATCAAAGGTTAAGAATGGTGGCCCAGGAGAGTGGACTACATACACAATTTACAAAATCCATTGAAAAGGTGGAAGAAACAGGCAAATGCTGTGTCTGTAAAAATAGAACTGGAAACAGTCGCACATCTTGTTGTTGGGTATGATAGACTCATGTCAGAGAACCTACCGGGGAGTGTGCAAACACTACAGTATAGAAGTAGCTGAAAAGCATTGTAAACATGAACCATAAATCATTATAGACAGTGATGAAGTGTATATCACATGAGATTACCCATTACCAACAGTTGAAAAAATAGATGTGAGAAACCCAGTTATAGTAGATCATAAAAAAGGCAAAAGTAACATTGATCATTGAAACTGTTACACCCAGAGATTACAATGTCTTACATACAGAGACACAGTCATAAAATATCAGGATATGCATGCAGAAATGAGAGCAATGTGGAAGAAAGATACTTGTTTCTAATAGTTATAGTAGGAGACATGATTCCAATAAAAATAATTTACAGTTATACTTAGATATGCTGCCAATACATGTAACCCTGCATGAATTATAGAAGGAGGCAATTTTGCACACAGTTAGTGCTGAGAATAGCACTCCTGGCTAACATCAAAGACTTAAACAATACTAATTTCATGAACTCTAATCATAGCCTGATTTAGGAATGGGGTCCATTCCTGTCATATTAGAAACCCAAAAGGCTTGGATAAATTAAACTCCAAACAGGCAAAAAGCAAACTTTGAAATATAACACAAGGACAAAAACTGCGGAACAGCACCCAAAAAGTATACCAGGTGTTTATTCATAGGTTCATAGGTAGATACTAGGCTAACTGTTGAAGGGCATTTATAAGCCTAGCCAGAGTGTATTTGGCTTCCGCCTCCCTATTAGATTAGCCTACTGTGCCTCTGTAAAGTAGGTCACAGAAGGTACCCTTTTAAGATTAGTTTACTGTGCCTCTGTCTAGCAGGGACACAGGAGAGATCCCAGGGGTGAATTTGCGATTTCCCATCCACGCGTCCAAATTTCGCTTGAAGAGGGTCAGCGAGGGGCTATGTCTAACATGAATTGGGATTCTATTCCAGAGTGAGAGGAGCCTCTGGGAAATGAATCTGTCCCTCCAGCATGTCCTATTTATTTTTGTGCTAAGGTTTAGGTCCCTGGAGTGTGTAGCTCTAAGGGACTTGGATTTTTTGAGGTGGAGCATGTCCATTAATTCTGGGTTTGACAAGGCTTTGTACATCAGGCATAGATCGCCTCTGAGTAGGCGGTAAGCAACTGAGTAGAGCTGGAGTTTCTTTAGTCGAGCTGCATAGGACATCTGTTTATAGCCCATGATCCTCTTGGTGAGGTACTTTTGGGGTCTCTCCAGTTGCTGCAGGTGTCGGGTAAGGTACATCCCAAAAGGGGCATTGTATTCAATTAAGGGCCTGATGAGTGATGAGTAGAGGGGCACAATGACCTCTCTTGATCTAGATGCGAACCCTTTCGTGATAAGGTGGGCTATATAGAAGGTCTTTCTAACCACTTTGGCAACGTGATTATCAAAGGAGAGATTACTATCTATGTTGGTCCCCAAATCTCTAATTATTTCTTCCGTACTTAATGGATTACAACCTATGTGGTAATTTGTGGGCACCTTGTTCAGTTAAGTTCAGTTAATAATTAATTAATTGATTAACTTATGAAGTTATTCAAGTTAAGCGCTTTTCGTTTGACAAAATTGCAAACTTCTTCAGACATAATATGTTGAGTTACATACAATATAATGTTATTTTTATAGTAAATTTGAGATTATATCCACATTTGCTTAGGGTTGAGTTGTAGTAAGGAAGCTTTTACCTAGTTAGTGAGCGGTGCTTTAAAGCAATTTAAACAATCATATTCCTTTAAATGCTTTTATTGACTAAATGAGTGGTTAATTGCTTTTGTATTTAAATGTTCTTTACACATGATTTATTATGTCTGAAGAAGTTTGCAATTTTGTCAAACGAAAAGCGCTTAACTTGAATAAACACCTGGTATACTTTTTGGGTGCTGTTCCGCAGTTTTCGTCCTTGTGTTATATTGGATAAATTAAACATTACTTCAGTAAGAATGGTTTGTTTCCATCAACTGCCACCTGCTTCAATAGGTCTGACGGTGCCGATGTTGTCCTATCTTTCAAAGTCATGAGCAGGAAGTCACTGGGTGCTAAAGTGGTCCCTTTACTTACAGCTCTTTTTATTATTTCAGTAGGTACTACTGTGACAACCATCACACCCTGCTGAATCACTGAGTACTGTTGTGACCCATAGGTTACAACCCTGATCCATTCAAATCCTGCTCAGTGTTTAAGTGGAATCTACTGTAGTCTCATCACTCACAGCCCTGTACAGTGAGTCTACTTCACTTTAGCGAAAAAACTTTTGGTCAAACACCTCTTTGTCAAATGCTAATTGTCGAAATCTCTATCTGCAGAATGGCTGCTTTAGCTAATTTTTTTCCACAAAATTTAAAACCAACCAATCATTATTTCAGTACATTTTAGTCTGCTACCTGAAGAACAGGAAGCAGAATCTCCTGTTTCATGGTTCACTTTTTGTTACTTTTGTATTTCCTCCTTAGCATGTACTTCATCAAAAAATGATTTTGTTGTTCCAAAGAAGAATATTTTGAAGACAGCTGGGTAAAGCAGTTTGAATCTCACACCTGCGTCTCGACATTCTCTGAATAGTGGAATAAATTTGTTCCTCTTCTGCCTGGTGTATAATGAGTAATCATTCTCCAAAAATATTCTACTGTCTCCCACTTTTAGTGCTTTGTCCTTTTGCCACAGTTTTGTCAGAATCAACTCTTCTGCTGGTAGGATTGCATCTTTACTATTAAAGGTCTTGGTTACTTTCTTATAGCCAGGTTTGGAGCATACACACAATGTACCCTTTCAACTAACAACTCCTGCTGTGGAATACCAGTCCAGTTGCTTATTTGTGCTTTCATAAAATTAA
>NC_056731.1:1485764603-1485787103 GCF_019279795.1 Protopterus annectens | reverse complement strand
TCCCTCCCCTTCCTGTCCCACTGGCCACTACAATTCCACTTCCTGCCTATTGCCACAACCACTTTACTATTCTGTCAATCTTGTCAATACCACTTCATCTATACCACTGTCTCTCTACCTACTCTATCTAACCATATTTTATTCCAATATGTATTATTTTCTAATATCTTCTACACTACTCCTTATTCTCTCTATCTCCACCTCTTACCACTCCAATCTCTCTGACCCACTCCTATGTTCACCAACTTCTCACTCATACAACATATATCCAACTACTTCATCTTTTACTATCTCCCCTAATCTCTTTACTACCTCTATCTCAAGTCTATATAAACTCCATAATACAGGTTTTTAAACCTTCCCACAAAGCTAAGTTAAAACTATACAAACTCCACCTAGCATCTACTACACACTCTCTCCTCACTAAAAACCTACTTTGTTCTGGAGATATCCATCCCAAACCTGGCCCCTCTTCTCTCCCCAAAACTACCTCTATACTGCCCCCATCTTACTCCTTTAATAGTCACCAACCTCAGTCACAACAATCATCTCCATCCAAATACTTAACTATTTACTCATTGAATATTCAGAGTCTAGCAAATAAAGTCACTGAGCTGCACTCATGGATAGCTCTCAACACCCCTCACATCCTCTCCCTATCTGAAACCTGGCTCAAGCCACACATCTCAAATAGTGAAATACTCCCACCAGGTTATAATATCTTCCGATCTGATAAACCTGTAAAAAAGGTGGTGGTGTGGCCATCCTCTACTCAAACATTCTTAACCTCTCACCATACCCTTCCCCAATTCCTGACTTCCTCCCAGCTGAAATCATCATCCTTAACTGCCATCTGAATCCCCACAAAAAACTTGCAATTGCCTCTATCTACCTTCCTCCTGGTAACAATCTGCCCATTCTTGAAAACATCCTATCCTGGTTCTCCCACAGCATACCATATGAGACAGTTATCCTTGGTGATGTCAACATTGATTGGTCCAAACTCATAACTGACTCCCCCCAACTCAGTATCCACCTGCACGGCTTCCACCAACTTATAACATCTCCCACTCACTTCCATAAAAAATTCCTCTTCCAGCTCCATCATAGACTGGATCCTTACCAATTCCCCCTACCAATACCACAATCCCACCACCTTACCTGACTTCCTCAGTGATCATCTCCCTACCACCATCTTAAGACACTACTCCCATATTCCTAAACCCCACCTTATCAAAGACTGTCGAAAACTATCGACTTTCAATTCATCCCAATTTAACTCCATTCTCCAGAACATAGATTGGTCCATTCTAAAACACCTCCCCCTAAACAATGCTGTAAGCACTTTCAATAGCATCTTCATGAATACTCTAAACTCCTTAGCTCCCTCTAGGAAGATCAGAGTAAAATCAAACCATGCTTCCTGGCTCTCCAAAGAGACTAGGTCCCTTATGAAACAAAGAGATCATGCTTGGAAAACCTGGACTAAAACTAAACAACCACCTTTTCTTCAAAAATACAGGCAACTGAGGAACGTTGCAAAAAAATATACAACTAATGACAAAAAGTTATACTATAGCTCTGCTCAGCTTAACAACAAATCCAGTCCTCAAAAATTTTGGTCAACTCTCAACAACATCCTCTATCCTGGAAAGCCCTCTAATCCCTCCCCATACCCTAACTCTTCCTCTCAGGAAACAGCTACCCTCCTGAATAAACACTTTATCTCTTCCATCCAAAATCTGGTAACCTCTAAGCCAAACTCTACTTCGACACCCACCTCTCCAAGTCCCACTAACACAACTTTGTTTTCTTTTGAGCCAGTTCCCATTACTTACATCAAATCTCTACTATTCAAGCTAAAACCTTGCTCTCCTTCCATTGACAATCTATTTCCTACATTCCTCAAACTTGCTGCTGTCTCAATTGCCTATCCTGTATCTATACTAATTAATCAATCTATTCTGGAATTAACTGTCCGCACCCTTTGGAAATCTTTCTTCACTATCCCTCTTCATAAAGGTGGAAACTCCACTGACCCCTCAAACTACCAACCCATTGCCATTCTGTCCCCCCTCTCCAAGATATTAGAAAAATGTATTCACTTACAGCTTCTCAATCACCTCCTCACACACCACTTACTTACCCCTACCCAACATGGATTTCGTCCTCACCACAGCACCACCACTGCCTTCCTCTCCTTCACTCATATCATTGCAGAGGCCCTAGACAACAATAAACTCATTTCCTGTCTCTTTCTAGATCTCTCCAAAGCCTTCAATACTGTCTCTCATCCTCTACTACTATCCAAACTCGTAAATCTCCACCTATCCCCCTCCGCACTTGCCTGGTTTAATAGTTACCTATCTGGCAGGGAACAATCTGTCAAATGGCTCTCATCCTCCTCACCTTTCCTTCCCATCTTCACTGGTGTTTCCCAAGGCTCCATCTTGGGACCCCTTTTGTTTAACATCTTCACCAATGATCTTTGCACCTCATGCAAAGAATCCTCCCTTATTCAGTATACCGATGACTCCACACTTATATCCATCTCAAACTACATTCCTGAACTACACTCCCTGACCCAACAGGCCCTACTATTCACTGAACAATGGCTCTCTCACAACCTATTGATCCTAAATCCCAAAAAGAGAAAACTCCTACTTTTCCTTCCCCGTTCTCTTTTTCATCACAAAACCTACATCTTCTAACAATACAAATATCCAACCTGACACCCACACAAAACTCCTAGGGGTCATTATCGATGACGAACTCAAGTTCAACCTACACATACTCCAATGTATAAAAAAAAACAGAAACTAGGTCTGCTATATCGGAGCAAAAAATTCCTGAATCTAGACTTACCCTGGGCCAGGCACTCCTCCTCCCCTCCCTCTTATACACCGCCCCAGTTCTTACCAATATCCAGGCCTCCACTCTAAACAAACTGCAACAGACTTACCATAAAATAGCCAGATTCATTACTAACTCCCCATACAACTCACACCACTGCATTTCTTTAAACTCTCTTCAATGGCTTGAACTTCCCCAGTTTCTGCTATCTTATCAATTTCATATGCTACACTCTAATCTTTATAAACCCTCCTTCTGTCCATCTCTATCTTCCTTAGTCTCCATCAGCATCCCATCCCAGACCCTCCGTACTTCTAACCAACAATTACTTGATATCAACCACCCAAAAAGGTCAGTAGGCAAACTACTCTACAAACACTCCCTTGCCCATGCTTGGAACAAACTTCCCCTTGACTTACGTTCAATCTCCCACACCTCACACTTTAAAAATGAACTAAAAGCTTATTTTCTCAATTCCAGAACCTGCCCTTGCCATGACCCTACCTAGTCTTCCTTCCCTTTATGTACCCTCAAAAGGGCCATACTTAGTACCTCATTACATCTCTCTCTCCAATGTGTCTACTATGCATTTGTACAATTTTATACAAACAAAAAATGTTAATTGTTGACCTATTGAACTATATAAATGTAAAATTGTTACTTAGCTTCTTTTTAATGCAACTTTAACTTTATACATGTATCCCAACATATGTGAATCGTTTTGCTATAACTGCTATTATATCAATAGTGTTTAAAATTGTACTTGTTTTAAAATGTATTACTGGAGCTTTTCTCCTCAGGTCTCCACTGAAAATGGGCCACAAGCCCAGTCGGACAAACCCGGTTAACAAATGTCAATAAATAAATAAATAAATGTTGTTATTTATTATAAAATCTGGACAGTTTAGAGGTATGAGAGTGACAGGGCAGAAATACAAGGAAAATCAGGTACGTTTGTTTAGTTTTGCAGAATGTACCTGATTTTCCTTGTATTTGCTCTCTCCATACATACTGCTCACCCTTGTATCTCAAGAAATGTGGACAAAACCATAAAGAAAGGGGGGACAAAGGCTCCAAAATGGGGCCTGATTATAAATGCTGCTGTTATAAAATTATAAAGCTGAGAGAATAATAAGAGCTGTGTTATTGTGCATTACCTGAAGGATATAAAGTCTGAAAGTGAAATGCCTGTCATTATTTAGAGACTTCATTCCACAGTGATTAGTTGTAAAACCACAAATTTTATGAGAAAAAGGCTCAAAATACGAGGCAAAAATCTGGAAAGTTAAGACTAATGCCGCTGTACCATATAATAATAGAAAACAGTCTGGCCGCTCAATGGTAGTTCAGCGACTGGAATTCTTTTCTGTTGGTATATGCTTGATTTAAAATGGGCATGCTTGGTGGGACTCACCAATCAGCATGCATGTCTTTGAATACTAATGAGCTATCACAGTATAAATATATATAGGTTCATAGGTAGGTACTAGGCTATCTGCCCGAGGGTATTTATAAGCCTAGCCAGAGTGTGTCAGCTATCGCCACCCCACTGATTAATTAACTGATCCTCTGTCAAGCAGGGCCAATGAAGTGATCCCAGGAGTGTATTTTCTGTCACCCATCCACTCGTCAAGGTTTCTCTTGAAGAGTGTTAGTGAGGGGCTCTGCCTAATGTAGTTTGGAATTTTGTTCCAAAGCATGGGGAGTCTCTGTGACAGGAATCTATCCCTCCAGCATGTTCTATTTATTGTTGTGGCAAGGTTTAGCTCACTAGAGCACGTGGCTCGCAGTGACTTGGATTTCTTTAGGTGGAGCATGTCCATCAATTCTGAGTTGGACATGACTTTGTAAGTCAGGCAGAGATCACCTCTGAGTAAGCGATATGCCACTGAGTACAGCCAGAGCTTTTTCAGTCGGGCAGCATAGGACATATGTTTGAGGACAGTAATCCTCTTGGTGAAGTACTTTTGTGGTCTCTCCAGCTGTTGGAAGTGTCTTGTGAGGTACATCCCAAATGGGGCATTGTACTCTATGATGGGTCTGATGAGTGACGATATGATATATGAGGTGTGTGTGTGTGTGTGTGTGTGTGTGTGTGTGTGTGTGTGTGTGTGTGTGTGTGTGTGTGTGTGTGTGTGTGTGTGTGTGTGTGTGTGTGTGTGTGCGTGTGCGTGTGTGCGTGTGTGTGTATGTCTTCTTCTGTGAGAAAGTGCATGTGCCTGTGTCTGATCTTCTCTCCTGTACTACATATTGGCACAGGTTGGCAGGGTGCTCTTTGGACAGCTATTCAAGCTCATCAGCTGAGTAATTCCTATTCATACAAATTTTCTATTAAATAGCTGCATCACTACTCTGAGTGCATAACTATGGCTCCCTTAATGGCAGAGAAGCACAACTTGGCACATCTGTCAAGTGGGGGTTGCACTATGTTCTTATCTAAGAATTCCAGACCCTCTTTGAACCTTTTTGATATAAGTTAGGGGACTTGAAATGAAGGCCTTGCACTTCTGCGTTGCTCCCCATAAAATGTGGCTGCAGCTGATTACAGTCTCTGTTGGCTTTGCTGACCCTGCCTACTTAATCAACACCATTTTCATGGCATCACCCATAAAAGTATTACTGTTAAAGAACTACAGTCTTTTGATATGCAAATCATTTGTCAGGGAGCATGTCCACAGATCTTTTATCTAAGAAACGTGGATTGTCTACACCTCCCCAATAAATCCAAGCTCACATCACAATAGCTTTGCACTCCCTAGCACCCTCTTGTGACAGACTTTGCCTCCTACCCCCATTTACTTTTTTATTTTTACTCCAACACCTCAAACCAAGAGCAACCATTGACTGGCAGTGTTAAACTCTCATGTTTTTTTCTCTGGGATGTGGCAAGATTGGACCATCCACTAACCACTACCAATCTTGCTTTTATGTGACTCAAGTAACTGTGCCAGGACTATCCATTAGCTTGAGCTGTTATACTTAAGTAAAGGTAATATCAGTAACTTGGGTGATTTGAGCAAGTGACTGTAAGCCAGGAATCACAGTTTATTTTCCAACATTTCTCTCGCATGCTCTCATCTTTACTACATTTCCTAGTTACACAAAGAAAGTGGATTCATGTTTATTGACAGAATCAACTGACAAAGAAACCGCTAACACTGAATCAATAATGTAGACAGCTATGTGTATGTAAAACTTATAAAAAAGTGTTTTTGCAGAAGGCATGTCCATCTTGTGATCCTCGCCTTCCGATCCAGACGTGTGTGTGCCTCCACGTTAACTCAAAATACAAAAAACGAATAAAAAATTGACTTCCAATCTATTGAAAAACAAAGTAAAAAAAAAATTGTAGGGGTTCCTCAAATATCCTTCTATTTATATATACTAACTCCAAGAATGCACAACAGGAGAAAGGGAAAAATCACCCTAACCTGCATTACTCTGTAACTGCACACACTGACAATACATCAATAAATTAAATACATAAATAACAGCACCCTGACTACTAAGGACTAGACCACCACCTGTCAGAGAAATACTACATTTGCCACAAATTCCTTCCTACAAACTTACTAACTGCTAAAAAATAAACACACACACACACGAATAAGCTTTCCTTAGTGCATTTGCAGCACATCTCTGCAATACATAAAAATGAAATAAGGGCTTTGACCATTTACCTATAAGTGTGCAACTGTGAAGACAGTATATGTAAGTGAGCTGTATGGTGAGCGGTGGGGGGGGGGGGGCTTGCTTCCTCCAAAACCAGATTCCCCCCCCTAGTTTTTCTGTGTTTATGACTTTCTAATTACTGATTCAGCATTTAGGATTTCTTTGTTTCTGTGTTAGTAAATTCAATCAATCAAACTATATATATAATTTTTATTAAGCAAGGGAGTGGCTTATTGTGTTGTAAAACAGTGTTATTGGTACACATGTTAAATTCACATCCCTTCCCCATCAGTGTGACATTCGAGCTGGTCCTGCCCTACTTAGTAGCTGTCATAATAATATAACCCTTATGTACTTTAAATAAAATTAATAATCATGTGGTACCTGTAATTTAACCAAATTATTAAGTAGATTATTAAGTCTGTGATTTTATCCAAGCCAATATACTACATGGCTGGAAATATATAAACCTTAGACCATTTGGCAATCAAAAAATATATATAAATATATACATATACACTTTCCATGCAAAAAAATCCATCATATTCTATTTCCATAACCTGCTGTTAACAAAGATCGCTTTTGCCCTTCTAGAATTTTTCAGGTCTGTATACAAGAACCCCAAAAACTATCTATAAAAATATTATTGTATAATTAGTATTGTTATTACACATCATTTTGAATAAAGTGGAAAAAAAAAACAAGAAAAAAATGTATGATGATGGAAACAAAATATACACTTAAATTAAATCTGATTTAATATTGTATTTAAAACCAACTGGAATAATAAAATAAAATAAAATAAAATTAGCCATGTAAACAATGTAGCAATTTTCTAAGTTCCAGTGCACTTTTAATTGAACAGTATTAGTTTAGTCCAGGCTTCCTGAAAGAGTTCAGCTTTAATTGCCACATGAGTACACATTTCTCCAGCATATTTGGGATGTCTCCTTCAAGGTCATCCATGTCTATGCGATCCAGTATCCGGAATTTAAAAGCTGCGTGTATTTTACGAAGAGCAAGGTGTTTGGCTAGTGCATTATTTTTACATCCAGAGCGCATTTCTGCCAGATGACATGAAATCCTATGCTTAAGTTTATTTACAGCCTTGCCCACATAAAATGCATCACATTCATTGCACTGTGCACTGTAAATTCCTTTTGTAGTGTTACAGTCACCCCCTGCACTTGTCTTAATGATTTTCTTTAAATAAGGGCAACAAAAACTATCACTTTGCTGTATAAATATACAAAATGTACAATTAGCTTCACATCTTTTAGTGTTTCTTTCATATAGTCTAGGTTTAAATTCAGCAAAACCTGTAATGTTCTTGGCCTTCCTGTAAAGAAAGGATGGGGATGATACAAAGTATATCTATAGTTAGAAAGCTTGTGAGGAAATATCACCCTGTAACTTTTGTTTTACTTGGATTGCTTGTCTGTGTTCTTAATAAAGGATTTTTGACTGGAAACAGACCTCCTACCCTGTTTGGATTACTTTTGAATACTTAGTAATTTTGTATAATATTTCAAAGTATATATTTTGTGTTATTTTTTTGACTTAGGACGAGTTTAAGTTCGCTACCTCTGCTACCATTATCTGATCTGATTAATACACGGTGATTAACTAGATATATTGTATATGGACTGAAAATCTTCCACACACAGAAGTTTCTTACACTGTTTTGTTTTTGGACCCATTATACTTGTTTAAGACTTTGGGGATACCACAGAGATTACTTGTATTTTAGATTCAATCAATTAAAACAAATCCAAGAAAATGGCATCAGGGGATACCATTTTTAACAAGTCAAGGCTGGTGAATTATACATTGTGACTGGAAAAAGTACAATACTCCTGGGTGGCATTGCAGAGTTTGTTCTTCATTTAGTTTGTAGCTGTTTTTTAGTTCCCTTAATGGTGCTTAGATGAAGAATCACAGTAGTACTTTAAGAAATCATAATAATTTAATAAAAAGAATTGCCTTCTCAAAGGTCAAGCCAGGTATTTAGTTAATCTATTCTGTCTTCTAATTTACTGCTACTGAATCTCTTTCCAAGGTTGACAGTTATTCAGAAAGTTTCTGCTCACGTCACTTGCGAGCAACCTTATGAGATTATGATTAATGTGAACCAGCTGAACTGGGGACTAAATTATAAGCAACTAATTGATCTACAAATAGTCACCAGTCTGAGTAATTTTCCAAATTGGAAATGACTGTAGATAATCCTTGAATTGTAGATATGCCCTTAGAAAAAAATTACTGTTGCTGAAATGCCCCAGGCTTCAATCTAAATATCATAAATCTCGAAAATAAAATTGATGATTTTGAAGCGTACACTCAAAGGAACACATTTTGATCATTGGTCTGCCTGAAGATCCCCCTTCTATTTATTTTGTCCAAAAACTTCCCTGAAATATTTGAAACCTCTGAATAATGACATTTTAATTTTGAGCTGTTAGACATTATTGATAAGGGTTCATTGATAACCAACACAATTCTGCCATTTTGACTCCTCCACAGCCTGACATCATTAAATTGTTGCAATATCTTAGTTAAAAATAGACACCAATTTCTTCCTGAGACTCCAAGAAACTACATTTTGAAGCATACCTTCCATAAAAAGTCTGGATTAGACAGAATATAAAGCAGTGTGCAGCAAATTATTAGCAACAGCCTTCAAATTCAAATTTAAAAATCCAGCAAGTCTTCAAGATTTTTATCAATATGAATGCACTTGCATACCTTTACTAGCAATGCACATTTAAATCTAATGAAATGCATTCTTAAGTTATCCAGTATGCTGTCACAGACTACAACCTTTTGCATGTTTATGCTTTGTTTGCCCATTTATCTTCATTCCTTTAAAGTACCGATGGCCATTTCTGTTTTAATATTGAACTGTATTAAATGTATAAGTGACACTGTACATTCTCTGTTGCAGACTTCATATCCTATAATTGTATTACTAGAGAAGTCTAATACCACATATCTGGTGTTGTTTTTCCTGCCTGCTAACCCTTCTGCTTTATGGATATGGTTAATAGCGAAGCTTCCCTACCCCCTCCCGTTCATCCTATTTTTCTACTGCTTGCACTTCTTTATTTTCCTTCTTCTCTTGTTGCCTTTCTTTTCCCTGAATTTTAATCTTATTCTGTCTTATTGTGTCTTATTGTGTCTTATTCTGTCTTATTCTGTCTTATTGTGTTTTATTCTGTCTTATTGTGTCTTATTCTGTCTTATTGTGTCTTATTGTGTCTTATTCTGTCTTATTGTGTCTTATTCTGTCTTATTGTCTCTTATTCTGTCTTATTGTGTCTTATTCTGTCTTATTCTGTCTTATTGTGTCTTATTGTGTCTTATTCTATCTTATTCCCTCTGTTATTTCACTCTCAGGAGCCTCGTCAGCTTTTGCAGTTAGAGAGGCTCATGCACTACCTGCAGCACAATACTTTTGTGACTTTTGCAGGGGGCATCTTGTGGATCTGACCCGATAATCCTGCATCTTAATATATACTAACGCTGAGATAGTACAACAGCGGGTAAAAGGAGAAACTTCTTTAACCTCACTGTACACTAATCTTGCTGTAAAACACACACACACACATACACGCACGCACAAACACTGTCAATGAAAGTTCGCCATCCAAAAGTCTCACACACACACACACACACACACACACACACACACACACACACACAGACTCATACACAGACACACACAGACTCATACACACACACACACACACACACACACACACACACACACACACACACACACACACAGACTCACACACACACACAGACACACACCTTCCTCACTCAATCTCACACACATGCACATAAATATTTGCTGATCCAGAACCCATCCAGATACAAACTTACACTGATTAATCTCACACTTGACACACAGACTTTTGCTGAAACAGGAATCAATGAAACAATCTGTTGATTCCCACTTTGATGAAAGTCTTCATTCAATACAATTCTTGCAAGCTTTTTAAACTACATAAATCTTTTCTGCTCCATGTTCTTGCCTTATGTTTTCATCCCCCTCACATTCTTTTTTTCCTTGCCTGCCTCTCTCCTTCATATCTTCATTGTTATTACCACCATGTTATAATCTCCTTCAGTTTTCAGTGTGTTGAGCCTCATTTATTCTCATGGTTCATAAACTATCATTGCTCCTTTTCTTGGCTCTGTGGCAAAGATGGATGAAGCCCTATGACCAAGATGAACCAGGTTTGATTATCAACCTAGGCCCGTAGAGGGGCTAACTGGAGAGGATCAGGGAAGATGAGGTGGAGCTTGCTTTTCTCTCTTATTGGGAGCTGGAAAGATTAGTTCAGGAATGTGTATTCTACTTCAATCCCTTGTGGAGACTGGAGAAGGAGAAGGCATCTGCCTTGAAGGAGGGTGAAGCATTGAAGGTAGAGGTACTTGTGGATGTGGATAACAAACCCTTACAACTGTTTGCCTAAACATTGGGCCTTACGAGCATATAGAAGGGATTATGGGGCTTAAAGCAGAGACTCTTCAGCTGCAGTGATGATGGCCATGCTGAAGAACTCATCTCACTCCATCAAGGAGAATTAGCAAGTGATAGCAGCTGCAGTAGTGGCTGATATTTAGCAGGTACAGAGGAGAAAAATATCTCAAAAATGTATAACTCTTACACTGAACACTCATATAAATCCTCATATGCTTTCACCAATTATATAGGGCAGTGAGTGGCTATATTCTAACAATCTACACCACTGACCAGAAAATTATATGTAATGGTTGACTGGACTTAAACCCTGGCTTGAGATGATTGTCACTGTTGAAGTGACACCCCAATCCCGTGTGCAAAAATGAGAAAAAAGGACTATGGATGGATGGATGGACAGCTGACTGGCCTTAAGAGTGTATAAAAATATGCAACTACTTCAAATAATATCCAACACCAGTCACGCCCAAATAAGCCTTACACTGCATAGTTGTAGAACAGTTATAATCATTGACCCCTGCCCAGAATTTCATCGCCTTTAGACTGTTTAGACTGATCTGAGTGTTTTATAGTGTAATTTTGCCACCAGTAACTGAAGCATGTGCAAGATTATACCTCACACAAATGCACAATGTTTTCTAGAAAATGGTTAATGATTTCTGCCTTTCCAGCAGCAATACACACACTACACACAAATTAATATTTTTTGGAAGAATTTAGTCACATCTGTATAGTACCAACATCCACTCCCCTATCTTTAGCAGCAGGTAACTCATCCTGGCACACCAAGATCACAATTGTTGTTTATCCATATAATAGGCCATCCATTAAATATCTGCATGGTAGCAACAGCTTCGGCAGTAACTCCAAAATGTGGAAGCCAACAATTGAGTTTATGCAAGTTTTACACACATATCCTTAAGCTACACCGTCACTTACTGTGTTAAACACCAACCCGTATATTGTCTCCAAGCCTTGGTAATCAAAAACTCAACTTTTCTCTTTTCTTAATTTCAAAATACTATAAACTATCTATCAGTTATATTGCTCAGAACATCTATAGCTGAAATTCACTGTATACAAGGATTTATATGTGTACTGAATTCTTTTTTGCTTTGTTAATCTGTACTCATGATTGCAGTAGAGGAGAGTGACTCATCATCTGTATTATATATAACTTATTGTATGTATTTGTTCTTTATTCTCTGTCGTGTCAAGCCTTACCACATTTGGATTCTACATCTGTAATTGTAACCTTTTATTTGTCCTTCTTAGACTTGTTGATTGTATGTGGAGTTTTTCTCCCTGGGCCTCCTCTGAAAATGGGTTTCACCCAGTCAGACAGGGCACAAGGAGGAATTCTAACAGCTTATCTGGTCCAATCACTATTGTAGATAATTTATTGGTTTCTAGCCACTTGTGATTCACATGTCCAAACAACAGTTGCACAGCGTAATGGGTAAATGGATTCCAGCTTAAGTTTTGCTTCAGAAATATAGTTCCTTTATACACACACTAGAAGCAGGCAGTAAGCAGTGAACAAAAATGTGTCCCCTTTTTCTTCTCTAAAACGTCCCAGACAAAGTGTCCCATTTCTTTTTCTGAAACCTAACTGTAACTTTTTCTGTCCCCACAGCCACATACCTCTGGGGGACCCCAAAAAAGGCAATGCAATGCACTGCACTAATTGACCTGGACAACCATTTCAAGAATAAATAAGATTTGAAATCTATTAATATATTCATCTTTGAGAAGCAGCTTCACTCATTAGCTCTTCTGTATTTCAAAGAAAAGAAAATGCATATTTTCTGAAGCTCACTTTTTACGTGTTGCAAGATTTACTGGAAGCAACAACAAAGGTTTTGTTTGCATATTGTTTTATAAAAAAAAAAAGCTTCATGCAGTTTTCTGTATGAAAGACATTTGCAAATGTCATTCATCTTGTCACATTTCTCCCCTGAAAATAATTTCATTTACTTAGCACAGTACTGCTTTTCTATCCTTTCTTTGTGTGGACCTCGTGAGCTTTTTTTTTTTTTTTTTTTTTTTGAGAAAACCTCAAGAAACATGGCATGAAGTAGGAGAATATATTTCTTAGTCACTCTACGTGGTTCTGGGCAGCCACAGTGGTGCAACGGTTAGCATTGTCGCCTCACAGCAAGAGGTTCTTCGGTTCGATTCTCGGCTGGGGTGCCTTCTGTGCAGAGTCTGCATGTCCTCCCTGTGGTCGTGTGGGTTTCCTCCGGGTGCTCCGGTTTCATCCCAAAGACATGCAGTAGGTGGATTGGACACTCTAAATTGGCCCTAGGTGTGAGTGTGTGCCTTCTGTGGAAGGTTGGGTGCCAGGCTGGCAACTCGACACTGTAAAACTCCACTGCCAATCATTAGCGGACAGATGATCCAGTGTGGCGACCCCTAATCAGGAAGAAGCCGAAAGAAGAAGAAGTCACTCTATGTGGTTCTCTGTAAAGAAAGACTATGTGTATTTTTTGTGACAGGATAGGACCCTTTTGCCATTTTTACCTTGCATTCATTTGCCTCAGTAGGAAGCTCTGTCATTTTAACTGGCTGTTGTGTATCCATGGTTACGTGGTGCTGGGTGCACCCTGGCTTATCAATGATGACATCTCAAACTCTCAGAATACTGATCAGATTCCCTGGACCTGTGTAGGAGACACCTGCTGTGACAGTATTACCTCATCCATGGAGGCATTAGGTGGGTCTCACTTAGGAGATCTACTAACAGAGTCTCCTCTGATTTGACTTGCAATTCACTGCATATACAAAGCAATAGTATCTCTGTGATGTGGTGGGGAATCATCATATTACCATGGTACAGTTTGTTTTCAGCTGCCCTTGCAACTAAATTGCATAGCTGATATCACTTAACCTTCCTCACAACAGTGGTTACACACCTGTGCTGCTTGCAGATTATTTTGTTAGACAGGAATAAGTGTCACCACATTTTGACTGATTGTATATTTTCAGGCTCTCGCTGTCTAGTCATACTAGACCTTTCATTACTTCTGTGCCTGTGTCAGGTGCTCTTATACCCACCCTATGAGGCCCCTGTGCCTAGTTCTAAACTTAATACATGTTCCACAACAAACTGCTACCGGGTAAATACAGTGGTGTACACTTACCATAAATGTAGATGTTCAACTGTATTCACTGTTCCAGTCCTGACTTGTAGGATTTGCTGCTGCTGAGGACTTTGGCTGGCCTGACTACCAGAAAACATTTTCTCCTTCTCCTAAAGCTAGCGGATGCCCTGTCTGACATCACTATGTCTGGATATGAGGTGTCGGCCAGTGCCATGACTTCAGTACTTTCTTGCCCCAACAAGTAGGAGCACCCCAGTCTGTCCCTGAGATCAGGGGTCTAGGACTATAGATTCCAGAATAAGTGAAAAGGTGGTGGGGGCCTCCTTGACTTGTCCTAGCCTATCCCATAGGCATGAGGGGAAGGAGGGAAGGAAAGACCACTGCAACAGTAAATACAGTCATTGGGTTTCAATGTTGCAGTTCTGACTTGTGGGTTAATTTCCAAAGCCAAAAGATGAGTGGATAGAAGAACTAAGGACAGGTAATGATGTATTGCAAACTGGCATTGGCATTGGAAAAGGCAGGAAGATGGTAATATTTTGTGAAGGTATGCACAGAGGACCAAGTAGCTGCTTCCAAAAATGTCCTTAGTGGCTACCCCTTTAAGAAAAGCAGCAGATGTAGCAGTGATCCTAATGGAATGTGTCCTCACAGCATTAGGAGGCTTCTTACCATGACAAAAGGAGATACAGTGACAGATCCATTTGGAAATAGTTGTTTAGAAACTGTTCTCCCTCAGAGACATTGGCAAAGGCTACAAAAACTTGGTCTGTCTTCCTGTCATTCTTGGTTATGTCAAAGTAGTAACGCAGTTGCCTATGCACATCCAAAGAATGAAGGATACGTTCTCCCTTATTTTGAAGGTTAGGAAAGAATGTAGGCAAGTGTATGGTCTGGTTTAACGAAATCTGTGACACCACCTTGGGCATAAAGGAAGGCTTGAGATATTCTGGGTGGAATAAAAGGTTCCACACATATAAGGGCCTGAGGCTCTGACACCCTTCTGGCTGAGGTAATGGATAGTAGGAAGGCTGTCTTCCAGGACAGGAATTTTATATCAGTAGAAGCTGCTGGTTTGAAGGGTGGAAGGGTGAGCTTCTCCATAATGAAACTGAGGTCCTGGGTGGAACAGGGGGATTTCTGGGAAGCCTAATGTGGACAACCCCCCAGGATGTGAAAAGAGACAGGGCTGAGAAGGTAGACAGGCAGAAATAGCTGAAGCATGGATTTTTATAGAGGAGTAGGAGAAACCTTTTTCAAAAAGGCTGGATAGGTATGACGGGGTCAAAGGTATCTGAGCTTGACAATGGTTTTGTCCTTTTTGTATGCACCAAATAATGAATCTTTTCCATTTGGAGGAGTAAGACTTTCTAGTCCTATGTCTCCTGGCATATTTTCAAATGTGCATGATCTGATTGTTAAGGAGCAACCCCTTCCATGGGATCAAGGTATCATCCAAGCTGTCAATTTGAGTGTGTGCAGGTTGGGTGTATGATTGTGTCCCTGCTCTGCGTTAACAGGTCCACAGTCTGTGGCAACAGACATGGTTTCCTGTTGGTTAGACTAAGCAATAAGGGGTATCAGTGCTGTCTTGGCCAATATGGGGCTATCAGAATTACCCTTAACCCTTCTTCCCATATTTTCAGCAGTACTGTGGGTAGCAGGGGTATTGGGGGAAGGCATAGAGGAATAGGAATGTCCAAAATAAGGAAAAGGCATCTGTCTTCCATGCTAACTTCTTTTTATTCCTGGAGCAAAATTCTTCCAAGTGAGCATTTTCTTTGGTGGCAAAAAGGTCCATCTGTGGTTCACCCCATTTTTCGGCTATGCTGAGAAAAACTTATTGATGAAGTTTACAGTCATGGGAGTCTGACACTCTCCTGCTGATGTGATTTGCTAGTTTTTATTTATTTATTTGTTTGTTTGTTTATTTATTTATTTATTTGAAATTTGTTAACTGGGTTGGTCCGACTGAGCCATTGCCCATTTTCAGTGGAGACCCGAGGAGAAAAGCTCCAGAGCATTACAAACATTATTAGAAAACATAGATTGAAGCATAAAGTTTGAGACATTAATTGTGGCATAACTTTACAGGAGGCTAAAACAACATCATGTCAGAAAAAAGGAAGATTACAGGAAACATAAGTTGAGACAATTACATAGTTACGGAGGCAGATATATAGTATTGTTAAAGATAAGCATATGAAGTGGAGTGAGACAGCTTAGGAGTTCGGGGGAGATTTAGTAGAGGTGTTAACAAGGTAATAGGCAGGAAAGGAGGGAAGGAGGCAGGAAAAGGAGGGGGTTATGTAGGGTTGCGTCAGGAACAGATCCCCAAATTTGAGAGGGTACCTTGTAGTGCTTTTTTGAAACTATTTGTGTAAGTAGTAGCTCTTAAGTCGTAAGGATGTTTGTTCCAGGTTAAAGATACTGAGTATTTATACAGAAGTTTTCCATTGTTTTTTTTGGGCTTGTATACATCCAAGAGATGCTGGTCAGAGTTTCTCAGGGTGCATTTTGGGGTATAGAAGGAAACTAGAGAAGAGACAGCAGGGCATGTAGTGGGTTTATACAGGATGGAGTGAATTATGTGAAGCTGTGACAGGAGTTGTTGAGGGGGGGATTCTAATCACTGTAAGGTTTTTAGTGAAAGTCAGTGGTGAGAGGTGTACATTTGGTTGGAGGCAAATATAGCAATTTAGTTATAAGTTTGTTCAAGTTTGGAAGTTAGAGTGGCTTGTAGGTTTGTTAGTATCAGAGAGGCATAAAGGAGATTAGGTAGAAGGTATGCATGTGCCAGTGAGAGTTTGGATTCTGTAGTGAGGAATGTTTTGTTCCTGAAAAGCAGACCTAATTTTTGGTTAGTCTTTTTGATACAGTGCTGAACATGTAAGTTGAATTTTAACTGATCTTCTATGGTAGTACTAAGGAGCTTTATATGGGATTCTGCTTTAATAATAGTGTTATTGAGTAATGAGATGGTAAAGGTAGTTTTCTGATGAGAGAGAGATTTTGGAAGGAAAGAAGTTTGTTGTTTTTTTTGGGAATGAGTACAAGTTGGTTTTCTGAAAGCCAATTTTCAACAGAAAAGAAACAGTTTGGGGTAAGTATGTGAAGTTGATTGAAATCGTCTGAAGAGGAGATTAAAGTAGAGTCATATGCATATTGTATAAGAGAGAAGTGACAGGATGACATGTAAAGGTTGTTAGTAAATATGTTGAATAGTAGTGGTCTGAGAATAGAGCTCTAGGGGACTCCTGTTTGCATGGGAAGGAAGCGCCACCTGACAGACTGAAGCTTGTTGGTAAAGTAGCTGGAGAAGCATTGAGTGGGAGTTGAAAAGTTAAGGTTAGCTAGTTTTGTTAGACGCTTTTGGTGTGAGACTGTGTCAAAGGCTTTTGAGAGGTCTAGGAACAGACAAGAGACCAGTTTGCTGTTGTCTCTAGTTTTAGCAATAGTATTTGTAAAAGATATGAGGGCAGTAGTAGTACTATGGTTGGACTGGAATCCATGTTGGGTAGCTGACAGAGGATTTTCTTGGAGAAGGTTGTTGAGAAGTTGAGTATGGATGCATTTTTCAAGGATTTTTGAAAGTGGGGGCAGAATGGCTATGGGCCTGAAATTGGATGGGTCAGTAGAGTTTCCTCCTTTGTGTAGTAGTAGTAGTTGATTGGTTTCTCCTGGTAGGTACTGTGCCATGAGGTGCAGCTGTAGGGAGTTTGCTGTTTGCCAAAGGTCAGTGGCTTAGCAGCAAAGGGGGGTAAGAGTGGGTCTCTCCACTTATTTATATACCACATAACTGTGGTATTGCCTGTCTTTACCAGGAGGGCTCCAGGTTTCTATTGCTCTTTGAAGGCCTTCTTGAACTGCCATCAGTTTTTTTATATTTAGGTTGATGTTTGTTTTTGAAATAGGAGTACCATCTGTCTTGAGTCTGGAAGTTGTACTAGTGGGCTCCCAGGCTATTTCTGATGCATCTGTTGTCAAAGTTTGGTCCTGACGAATGAACATGAATGGAAGGCTTGGGCTGTGGGAGCATTCTTGGATCCACCACACAAACTTTCTCTTGAGGCAAGGAAGCAATTTTATTCTGAAGGTGAGAGATTGAGAATGTTGGCACCACAATGTTTTGAGGTACTGCTGCAGTCTCCTCATATGTAGTCTGGTCAAGGGGATGATGAGCATGCAAGAAGCCATGTAGCCTAGGGCCCTGAGATCATCTCTGGCTGTGAGGTATTTGCTGACCATGAACTTTTTGAAGTAGTGTTAGAAAGATAACCTTGTCTGGAGGGAGAAAGGCCTTCTGAAGAGATGAGTCTAGTAAAGCTTCCAGAAACACAATCTTGTTTGTGTGGTTTGTTTAAGATTTTTGCATATTGATGGTGAACCCTACTGAGGTTAGTACATTTTGGGTATAAAACAGATCTGATTTGAGTTTTTATATGTTTATTGCCTGAATGAGGCAATCATCTAAGTAATAGTAAATCTGAATTCCCTTTGTCCTGCACTATCACTGGGGCTAGGTATTTTGTGAAAACCCTGGGTGCAGTAGACAAGTCAAAGGGCAGAGCATGGAATTGATAATGCCTCATACCTCCTCTGAAGTGTGTCGTTTAAAATTAAGGTTACCATGAAAGCACTGAGGAAATCATGGGCAGTAGTTTGTACAGAGTTAGCATTTTGAATTTTGGGACCTGCAAGGATTTGTTGAGCCTTGACAGGTCTAGAATTGGCCTCCAGGTACCTTCTTTTTTGGGACTAGGAAAAGTCTGGAGTAAAACTCTTTTTCCTTGCAAAGAGATTAGTACAGATTCCACACAGTCTTGAGTGCACATAATTTTAATTTGGTTTAAGGCTTTTGGCTTGGAGGAATATCTGAGAAGCCTGAGTGAACCAATGGTTGTTTGAACTTGAGTTTGTAACCTCTTTGAATGATGTTTAGTATCCATAGATCCCTGGTAATAAGAGTTCAATTATTGTGGAATAGAGACAGTCTCCCTCCCAGCCTTGTGGCAGAGTGAGGAGGAAGGGCAAGTGATGGGGGGATGGGGTAGTGCCATGTAAGAGTCATGACTGCTCTCTGCTAGGTCCCTGGAAGCAGAATCCCACAGGTCTATTGGGGTCTGTTTGCCACTGTATTGGCTGATGATGCTGTCTTTGGCTCCTTTCCTTACAAGTTCTCCTTTGCCTAGACATAGACTGGGGAGCTGGAATTGACAAATGTTTGGTAGGGTAATTCTGGCTGAAATGAGGAGGTTGGACCTGGAGGAAGTCCTTGTCATTTTGCATGGACTTGGCCTTATTGTCCATTTTCGTAAGCAAAGCTTCAGCCTTAGGACCAAAGAAAAAGTTCAAGGGGTCCTCCAGGAGACTGGAGTTGACATGTTCAAGAAGGGACTGCTCCCTCAGCTAGGCATACCTTCTAATGATAAATCCTATGGCTGCTTCCCTGCTCGAGGTTTCCAAGGTATCATACCCGCAGTGCAGTGAGTGCTTAGTCACCTGAGAGCAGGAGTTGAATGAATCCAGTAATTCCGTAGAGGGGGGCTTATTTTCAATCTCCATCAGTTTTTGTTTCATCTGGTCAAAAATGTTTCCTAGTGCTTCACCATATGAAACTGGCAGTTCAAAGGCTCTCATGACAAGGGCAGCAGAGGTATAGACTTTCTTTCCAACCATGTCTAAGGCACTGATTTCCTTGTTTGTTGGTAAAGGATTTTTGGAAGATCTAGCTTTTGCTCCATTAGGGCCTTGAGTCACCACTTCAAGATTTGCACAGGGTTCTTAAAAAGGTGTTTGTGAGAATCTAGAAGCCCGTTAAATCTGTCAGTTTTCCAAGGAACATGGAGAAGAGAGCCTGGTTGCAAAGAGGAATCCAGGAAGGCAAACATCCTTGGGGGAAGGCTTAGGCAAGGCCCTCCTCAGAATCAGAATCTGCATAGGAAGTAAAGGTGGAGTCCTCATTATCAAAATCATCCCCAGAGTCAAAGGAGTCAGAAAATTCCTGGGGTGGAGTATCCCTCTTTCTTTTACCATTGAATACTTCAGGGGGGGGGGAGGCATTTGGATCTGATCAGGGAAATCAAATCCTCAACCAACCTCACTAGGTCTTGTTGGTAGGCCTGAGAGTGGGAGACTGTAGGCATAGGCTGAAGTTAGATGGGTGTAGTTTTTTTTCTGAGAGGCCTTAGGTTTAGGTTTAAGGCCGACTTCTGCACTAAGACCTGGCTGAACAATCAACTCTCACTGCTGGTTGGCCGAGTCCATCTCCTCACAATACAAAACGTCATAGTCAGTTTTATAGTGGTCAGTGGAAGCTGGAGCCTGCAAAGCAGTTTTGGACACAAGCAACGATTTAAGTCCTTCTGCTTGTAAGGAAGTAGAGAGACTCAAAAGTATATGGGGCTCTGAACAAGTCTAGATAGAGGACTGCAGCACTGCCTCAGTCACAGAAGGGGGGTGAAAAGGCGCCTCACTTTCTTCAAGAATCACAAGCTTAGGAGGACTGGCCAACAGTGAACAAGCATCATCTGAGGCCCTAAGGTTGAAATGCTTTTCCTTTTTCTGCCCAGGGAGATCTACTTCAGCTTGACTGGTAGACAGCATGGCACGCGAAGGTCCTGATGACTTGCTAACATTTTTAGCTAGAATCTCAGCCCTATGCTTGATAGCTTGCTATTAAAGTGAGCACAAAACTGACAGGAACATCATGTTCTGGTCCCAAACAAGTCACATAAAAAGAATAAGTCCAAGTGTGGTATCTGTTTGCCACAGCAGAGACAGCTATTGACTTTTTTTAACATTAGTCAAAAAACACATGAAAAGTTCCCTAACAGGGTACTTAGCTTTAGATGTTGTCTTTCTTTCTTTGGTGCAGGCCAATCAATGCACTGACTAGCACTCTGCCTTAGGTTCCAGCATGAAAGAATTGAGCTCATGACATTGGCTGACTCCCTTTATATCCAGACATAGTGAGGTCAGACAAGGTGTACACTGGCTTCAGGAGGAGGGAAAAATATTCTCTGGTAGTCGGGCCAGCCAAATGCTTCTGCAGCAGGAAATCCCACAAGTCAGGACTGCAGCAGTGAAACGTGAAGGAAGAACATTTGCGTTTACCCTCCCACTCATAAATTAGGTCAAATGCCTCCTCAGGCTGTGACAATAGAGTTACTCAAATTATGAAAAAAAGTGGATTCTTAGGTCATCTCTATGTATGTAAAAGGATATGAGATATGTACTTGGTTAATTTCCACTTAACTGGTCTGCAGATGGTCTCAGGAGGATGGTTTGCAGAGCAGAATTAAACCTCTATATAAAACAAAGTGTTTATGGATGGTGAGATGTAGTTTTCCACAAATAAGTCAGTAGGTCTGACATGCAGTTAGCCCTTCCGCATGTCAGAAAAAAATCAGGCCTGCTGAAAATTCATAACAGAAAATCTGCCACCTTTTTTGTGTCAACAGATGACAAAACCACCTACTCAGGGATGTAGCACCACAGTCTTCCAGCACCAAAATATGCCTCTTACTTTTTGTGCTATCCCCCTCCTTATTTGCCAATCATTAGGCCCTCTCTTGACAAACTGGACAATTTGCTCCCTGTCATTGGCATGACGGGTAGCACACACACCTTGGTGCAAAGGTTGTGGGTTCTATTCCTACACTGGGTAGATGTGTTGTTCAGACTGCAATGCAGCATAATGGTGGTGCTGCATTCCTGAGTGTGTTGTTGATATGTTAAATCAAGGCCCCCATCTGACTGATTTTTGGGTAATACATGTGGATGTAAAAGATCCCATGGCACGTATTGAAAAGAGTGGGGAAGTTCCTGGATGTCATTGCCAAATTTCCCCAGTTGCAAAGAGCTAACAAAGAGTGTCTGTCATTCAGGCAACCATCAAAAGTGGTTTGGGTTTTTTGTCGTAACTCTGACACAGGCACATGCTCATTCATGTCCAAGCAGTTGAGATGCAATGGGCCTTTGTGATGTATGTCACACATGATTCTTAACCTTCTCCAAGGATTCTGCTATGGATTGTGTACTCATAAGAACATATCCATTCCCAAAGAGAGTTGAGAAGGTATAAGTGTCCATTTCTTGCCAGTTCCACTTGGCACTTGATCTACTAGATGAACTTTGGTCCTGTGGGCAGTAGTCAGGATATAGCTGGCATATACCACTTACTTGTGCTGCTTGGGGAACTAAGAAACCTCACAAAATCCATGTCTGCCTCTGAAACAGATTCCTAATAACTAGCAATGGCACCAAAGAATCTTTATTTCTGTATCTTGCCTTGTCTGCCTTTTGATACTGTGCACATTTGCAGTATCTTCTTACATCATTTACAGTCTGACCAGTAAACATTTTACGTGTACCTTCTTT
>NC_056731.1:1485759392-1485764103 GCF_019279795.1 Protopterus annectens | reverse complement strand
CCTATAAACATTGGTCATTCCTGTATCACTAGCAAAATGCGTACATAGCATGACAATGCGTGCAAACATTTTTAAGTCTAAAATAGCGTCAGTTAAAGTCATTTGTGCAGCAGGTATAAAAGACATACCCTTACTAAGCACTCTCATTTTGTGCTTTGTCCCTGTAGCCCACTTTCAGGTTTCTATTCTCTGTACAGTAACCCATTTTCCAAGTCTTGTGGGTTTCTAAATCCCCATTTCTTGTGTATGGACTCTTCTTGCCCTTGAGGATCTGAAGTATCCTTGGCTACCTCTTTCAAGTTCTGAAAAATGGGATCAGAGAGAGCTGTGCCTTTAAAAACTGCCTGTTCGTGATCCTCCCCAATTCCTCTGCAAATGACAACCTTCCATTTTTCAATAACTGCACATCGAATTTATACATAATGCTACCAGACATTTTTCAAATTAAATACCTCTATCCAGAGGAAGTGCAGTACCTTTCACAGAGGTACCTCATGTTCAGACTTCCTGTTATTACCAATCTCTTCCACTATAGTAGCCAGATCATTATCTCTGTTGGAGATATTGGCACTGATTGGGATGTGTCCTGCTACCTCTCCCATCTGATTATTAACATACCTGGATGCATGCAACTACATGTATGTAAGTGATATCATAAAAAAAGCCTGTTACATACTTGTATTCTTGCACCTTTTACTAATCCAGGTGAACTCTGTCCAGAAACACCTGAAAAGTTATTCCTGCCATGGCCCTAACTGGAGTTGCCTAGTCAAATGATGCCTTTCTCTCAACTGCATGCCTAGGAATAGATTTGCCTGATACAGTACTTTTGTTAGTTGTGGTTTCTTTATCCATTTTCAGGATAGGTTACAGACCCTTGTGATAATCTAGAGCAGCTACAGTTTCAAGAAAACCCACCACTACTGTAGTCAAACCTCAGTTAGATCCTTCATGTTGCATTTGCTCCTCACCTCATTTCTGTGGACGTCTAGATTGCAGATTCCTCACTTAGTTCCAATGAAAACATTTTGCAAGACTCAAGCTAGTGTTTTCCTCCATTCTCTTTTGAATCTGTCAAGAAGATTTAAACTGCCCAGTGGTTGGCTTGGAGGGTTAAGGATCTGTTAATGAGCTGTTTCCTGTGGTCCAGTCATACAAGGTTTGATTCCCTTAGCCCCCATTGCCTAACTGTATGATTCTAAGCAAAAAAATAAAGAAATAAAAATAAAATAAAAAATAAAACAAAACAATAACATTGACTTTGGCACCTAGGGCTGGGTTTTCCCTTATTGCCCACTTGCTTGTGTCAGACAGTAATCACTTCTCTTTCCTGTTAGTGCTCCTTCACTCCTTGTGTCAGACCTTAATCACTTCCCTTTCTTGTTAGTGCTCCTTCACTTCTTTTATCAGACAGTAATCACTTCCCCTTCTTGTTAGTGCTCCTTCACTTCTTTTATCAGACAGTAATCACTTCCCCTTCTTGTTAGTGCTCCTTCACTTCTTTTATCAGACAGTAATCACTTCCCCTTCTTGTTAGTGCTCCTTCACTTCTTTTATCAGACAATAATCACTTTGCTTTCTTGTTAGTGCTCCTTCACTTCTTGTGTCAGACAGTAATCACCTCCCTTTCTTGTTAGTGCCCTTCACTCCTTTTGTCAGACAGTACTCACTTCCAGCTCTTGTTAGTGTTCCTTCCCACCTTGTGTCAGACAGTAATCATTTCCCGCTCTTGTTAGTGCTCCCTCACTCCTTGTGTCAGACAGTAATCATTTCCCTTTCTTGTTAGTGCTCCTTCACTCCTTGTGTCAGGCAGTAATCAGTTCTTTCATATTGGTGCTCCTTCCCTCTTTGTTGCACCATGGCCAATTTATCTTTAGGCTTTATTTCCTTCAGAACAATTTTAGCCTCTTTCTTCTGTCATTTTCTCTTGCTCTATTCTCTCTATATTTTTTGATCCTCAGGCTGTTTCATTCTTTCAGCTTCTTCCAGGCATCTCATTTACAAACTCACATATATTTGTTGAGCTCAGTATACATTCTAAGGCCATAATGGGGATGGACTAAGTTACTGTCTGGCATGTTTTGTACACATAGCCACTTCCAGGCTATCTCTGGGGGCAGTGAGCTGAAATGACTTGTTTGCAGTAAAGATTATTATCTCATCCTTAGGTATGCCAGCAGTTTGTATTCATTTTTTCATACTACGTAGAGGCCATGTAGGTGTATTTCCTATCTGTTCTGTCTAAAAATGAAATAACTGTTTTGCAAAGTATGCAGGTACATATTTACTTTATGGCTACAGGGGTGCATAAGCCTTCTGATGACAATATTTTGTTTGTTCAAAGGGACTGTGAAGGCTGGTAGAGAAGGGGTGAAGGCTGCCAGCCTAGTGAAATAGAATTTGATACATAATTCTGGCATTTGTAAATATAAATATAAATATAAAATACAGGCTTGTTTCTTAAATGAAAGAAAACACTGTAAAATGTGAACTTCAAGATTGTAGCAACATTGCCATCTGCTGTAACTAAGCCAAGCATTTCAAATGTTCTTTGAAATTAAAATTATGTTTTGTATGTCCTTTGAAGTTAGAATTTGGAGTCAATGAGTCTGGAGTCAGCATCCTGCCTATTGTTTTAAGGCTAAGGTTAATGACCAGAATTTACATGTGGAATGTCCTTTATTGCTCTAAGTGTAAAAGAATGTAAATGTAGTTTCGGTGTGGCCTGGGAACCAGGAAGTGTAAACAAATGATCTAATGTTTTATCAGAACTGCAGTTTCAATTTAAACAGTGATAACCAGAAATTGTTAAGCATTTTGATCTGGGATAGCTAACTCATCAGCACTCTGCCTGTTGTCTTAAGTAAGTTATTTTAGAAGTATGTTTTCTTGTAGTAATAGCTAGGAAATTAGAAGAAGGTTAGACGTGCCCCAGGATTCATGAAGCTTGGTGCAAGGACGGTGTTAGCCTTGCGCTGACCTTGCGGCGTAGAGATGACGCAGCAGCACCACATGCATATTAATGAAGGCGCGCTGCCGTTATGGCCACGTGCATAGGAAATGTGCGCGAGTGCAGGGGGCTTCTCCATGCGCTGCACGGAGGCGTGAACATGTCATCTGCATACGCGCGACCTAAAATGCTGACTAGTACAGCCTGCCTCTAATAGTAATCACTCCTGTCAGTGTCCATGGATACTGAAATGTATGCAAAGCATACAAGACAGTTTTGCGAACACCAAAATAAAAAGTAAACACAAAGGCACATAGCTGAATATTGAGTCCCAGTCCCTCGAACAAATGACATTTAAAATCCCGTGCCCGTATTCCATTGTAGTATCGATAGTTATACCAAGTGGAAGTGAAACGCATCGTGTTAGCGCGCCACCAATTGCTAAGCCTAGCCCAATGGTTAGGGTTACCACCTGTCCCACATTGTGAGGGACAGTCCCCCTCTAGGCAGTTCTGTCCATACCAAAACCATTATAAATGTCAAATGTCCTGCGATTGTAGGACATAATTATGTCCCATATTTTATGTAATAGTCCCATACAATACTTATTTCCGTATGTAAAATACGTAAATGTTACAAGAAACAGAATAAACAAGTAAATGAAACAGAATAAGCAACTAAACTGCTACAACAATAAGCTTATATTTAGGCATAAAACTAAAGTATTATCTTTCGTACTGACCTTGGGTATGTGTTGGCCTGTAAAATCTGATGTGTGTCCCAAAAATGTCCCATCCTGGTCATATGAAAAGGTGGCAACCCTACCAATGGTCAGAGCATTCGCCCAATATCTGCCCATTCACGGTCCAAGTCGTCCTTGTCAGGACGGCCCAAAGATGAACGGGTATTACCTGGGTCTACCTACCATGTCATGAAAGATAAGTATTTGCGTGTACCTATGTGCATGAAGTACAGCATGTGGATGATCAGAAATGCTAGGGTAGTCCTCACAACCATATTGGTACCAGAGATATGTAGTGTACGCAATGTGTTCTGTTGACTGTGCCATGGGCCATCAACCAGAGAAGGGATGGATGGTGTCTGTGGAATATGGGGGTGGGGGGTGACGGGTAATGTAATAATTCACCAAGGGGAGACTAGGTTGGATGCACAATAGGTGAACTGGAGGTGTACGAGGGATCATTGGGTGAATGAGAAAGATAACCAAAGAACAAATATTCACATCTGCAATACAACCTTACAGGCCATACTGTAGAACACAATCCCACAAACATATGAACATTAAAATGTGCGATACACATGTACAGAAATGTTACCGGCACATACTCACATAATGGTCTGGCCTGAACTGAGCCATCCAACCCCAACACACCTGGATACATAATTGAATACCCATCATCCCCTCCACAGCACACCCCCTCCCCTTCCTGAACATCCACCAAAACCACCCATACACGGGCTGCTAGCTAGGCGCAGCCATATCTGCACATAGTGACCCCTACTCATATCTAGTAGGCAGTCTCGCCCTAGGCAGTCTCAGGATTGCAAACTATGTATCCCTTGCATGTATAACCCTACCTTATTTTTGTAAAGCCAAAGGAATCAATGTTATCAGTCCCCACAATTTTTGGATATCCCTCATGGGATAAGTATCTGTTCTAAACATTAGACTTGGTGTCACAACACGATGTACAGTCCTGTAGACATCTGGACACATGTTGTATGAGCAGTAGTTGTCCA
>NC_056731.1:1485746892-1485754392 GCF_019279795.1 Protopterus annectens | reverse complement strand
ACATGGTAATATTGTGTTCCTTGCTCCCACCCAGGGTTGTGAGTGACAGATGCAAGCACCAATGTCGGTGCATTTGCAAGTGCAGGAGCGAGTGGGTGTAAGCGTGGTTGGCTACCAGTATGCGAGTATTGCACTGGTAATGCAATGTAGAGGCTAACCGAGTGTAAGAGGCTGTAACCAGAGGTCAGCAGTGCTTAACACCGTACAAACCCACGCACACCCGCTCCCAACTGTTTAATGTGCCTTACTCCCTCCGTATCCAATGGGCTTTTTCTGCCCTGCAACCAAATAAACGTCCTTTGCAAGGGTCGGAACCAGGACCCTGCGCACACAGCTAATGTGTATTACCAATATGCCATGACAGATATACAGACAATGGACAGTACCACAAACATATCATACAGCCCAGTCATTCAACGGTATAGGAATGTATCCCATCATGTAGATGTATATGTATATATACCATGTGGCAACAAAGCATTACAAACAAATGAAATGGGAAACACCAGCGATGCCTGTATTATGTAGTGGTGTTGCTCTATGTGATCGCAAGACTCCCTCAGACAGACGTGTCAGTCATACACGCAAATAGTTGTACATTGGCCGTATACATCACTCTGTGCATGTAATGTACATTAACACAACAGTACCTGTCCAATCATTATGTGTAAAGAGTACTCTTGCAAGGTGCTCTGTGCAACATCATCATCATGATAAAAGTAAATGGGGTAACCATAGAGGGACCAGTAGTATTGTGTGTACAATGGGGTCATCCTCATCACGTGTACCTGGACCATGAAGGAGTGATGTGCATACCAGGATCGTGTGCCTGAGGGACAGGGGTGAGGATAACAGGAGTATGTTGTGATGCATATTACAAGGGTTTCATGTGTCCAGTGGGCACGTGTGTGTAATGGACAGCTATGTCTAGGGCAGATGGTGTCCTAGGAGCTGAATGGCCTTATGTTACTGTAGGTGAGGGTCAGATGTTGGGGAAGGAGTGTAGGTATGGCCATGGAGGATAGGCAGGATCACAGAAAAGACAGCATACAGGGTTGGTATATGACACATGTTGGGAGGATACACCCCAGACGGGGATGGGGGTTCGGCATTCACAAGCCCATGGGAACAGTGGGATGGAGGTCCCCAGCCATGGGCAACTGCCACTGCACCTACACAGCTGCAAAGGAGGCAGTGCTGGGGCTGTCCAGGAGGGGCAGTATCACCCTGTAAATGTGACACTCCACCCTTGAGCTGGCGTATCTGGCTTTGGAACCCCTTAGGGAGCCACCAACGCAACACGTCCGGGACCGCATGACAGCAGACATGTACCTGTCTGGTCCCGCTCCTAGGGGGGACATGCTCCATCCTCAGTGGTGGTACCACCAGAAGGTGGTGCAGAGCCAACAGAGGTTGATGTCTATGGCTGGGCCTCAGATGTGCTAGTGCCTGGTGCCATGGTCAGCTGAAGTGGGACAGGAGGTTCTGCCGGGACCTCCCAACCCATTCAGCCTATGGTGTTGCATTTTAAGCCCACATATGGCTTAGTGATAGACAACAGCATACAGGATTACCTACGACAGTATGCATAGATATCACCAGCAATCCAACACAATATATGGTATACATTTGCAGAGGGAGCACAACAAATGCATATATACTGCATGCCATCTGTACAATGTGTAGTAGACATGTGACCGCAGCTATGAACAGTTGCCCATTATTGGCTTGTCACTGGGAACCCCACACAGTGTCTGTTATACCACTGTCTCATGTGACACATGTCCAGTCAGGGATGCAATGGCAGTAACACATCCCTATCATCATGTACTGTCTGCAATCCTCACACCATGCTTCTGCTGTGCACAGATGTGTGTTCAGTGTTAAACACAGGAAACAAATCACACACTGACCAGTTCACAGATGGCCCTACAGATGGGGGTCCCTCATGAACAGAGTACTATCATGTCTGTATTATAACATGCAGAATAGCCATTACCACACACATGTTAAACAGGTAGTCTCAATGCAGCATAGCTACACTTACATGCTGTAGTCATGTGTGGCACATCACCCTCCTGTCTTTAGGCTATTTCCCACTGTGGAAAATGATTGAGGTACACCCAGATATCATCTGTGATGCCGTGTCAGAACACCACATCTAGGTACCATTGACAGCGACTGTCAGGGCCAAATAACAACATGTTTCCCTAGATAGTGTACTGTGTTTATCATGCGGATGGCTATGGAAACACCATCACAGCTGTACCACATGCAATCAGCTACAGGAGGACTGCAATAGGTGAAGAGGCCATCACCTGACCATGTCCATCACTTACAATACACATGCTGCTACTGTGCAGGTGTACTCCTTCACATCCACCAGAGAGTGTGTGGGTGGGACAGGCAAAGTACACCAGGGAAGGGCTTGGAGACTTAACCATAAGCATCATCTGCCAAACGCCGAACAGTACAGGGGTCAAACCCCTGACTGACTACTCATTACTATTACATGTGCTTGACGTTATTACATGTGCCACAAAGGCGACATGTTGCTGTGCTGTAAGAACATATATGTGTGTAGGTGAGTGACATCTGCAACAGAGATATAGTAGAAATACATTAGGTGTGGCACACATGGCTGTCCACGTGAACGGATGCCATTGTCACCACAACCACACTCTCTAATGGACATGCATTGACACCTTTGTCAGGGCCATAAATACACAATGTAACTACTTAGTTTGCCACACTGCAGTAATGCACAGGACCACATGCACCACAGGTGATATCTGGAGGTTCTATGGGCTAGGGCATGTGAAAGTGCTTGACATCTGTTGGTATGCCACTGGTTATACTGGGAGTGACTGTGGTTGGGAGCATCACAACCCACACGCAGACACAGGGTGCCAGTACTGGCATGCAGGTATGCATTGCTTCATGGGTGTGTAGTGGTTGGCTGTGCAAGATGGCTGTGCAAGATGGCTGTACATGGCTGGGTGAGGGGTAATCCTTGGCATTGCATCACCCAACAACGATGTGCAGTGCAGGGGTGTAGTGTCTGCAATGTCCCACACAGATGGGTACTGCATTATCTGGCCTGAAATCCTGGTTACCAATGTGTATGGCCATAGTTTTGTAATGCATGCCATGTCTGTGTTTGATAGTCCTTCACATGGATATTGCCTGGGGTGTGCATGTCCCACAATACTGTACAGTGACATGTACAGGTGTACCTTGTTTGGCAGACACATGTTGTGTACACAGCCTGTTATCCCCCGATATGCCAATACTGGCCTGGTGTGATGAAACCTGCTTATAGTGAGCAGGTCGACCTTGCACCTGCATGGATAGTATGATACAGGTATTCCATGGTGTCAGTGGCATGGGTCCATACAGGCACATGTGTACAGCATTGTCTGGCCTCTGTGGATCACATTTGATGGCACCACATATGTTGCAGGCATTCAGTGTGGAACATAGTGAAGGCACAATGTCTGCATATATGTGCCTGTTGTACCATTGTACAGGGTGCCATGTCTTCTGCAGGCCACTACATTCACGCCATGCCTACTATCTGTCATCAATGTGCATGGTACTAGCAACACAATGGGATATCCTAGGCACGTTTGTTTGTACATGGCACATGGGTGCGGGACATATACCGGGTACTAGTAGGGCTGCATACTTTGTTCACCAGGCCTTTTTCCAGATGTATGGGTATGGCTTCCCAATACAGTCCCATGGCTGCCTGACAGCTGTACTCCTCGTGAGGTGGCCAATGTGTCATAAGACGAATACCATATAGGAAAACTACAAAATCCGCTCCCAAACATGTCCAATGGTAAGACAATCATGGCCACTTCTACACAGGCTCTGACAGACAAACACACACTTGCCATGTTCTGTATACAAACCCCTACCATATCACACTGCAGCAATACACGTTTAGGGAACATGCTATGGAGAATACTGGGTTGTGGCATGCCTACAAGTGTATACCTAGGTGGGTGACAACAGAAGGAATGACAAAGGTGGTCATGCGATTTGTACAGAGAGTGCATACTCTACAAAGTACTGTACTTGTCTCACGCAGGCAGACACACACACACACACACACACACACACACACACACACACACACACACTTGGTATGTCTGGGATTAGAACACCGACCTAACTACATTATTACACTACACTACAGCATTATGCAGTTACAGAAAGCGCTACCAAGATTACTGGGCCACAGCACTCCCAGAGGTGTATTTGTAGATGGGTTACATCATCAGCCTTGCCAAAGGTGGGTATAAGAATTGTATGGAGTGTGAGCAGTCTAAAAGCATTGCTCAGTCCTCAGGCAGACGGGGACAGACACACACACACACACACACACACACACACACACACACACACACATGGCAATTCTGGGATTATAACACCGACCTAACTACTTTACTACACTACAGCATTACGTAGTTACAGAACGCGCTACTGAGATTACCGGGACACAGCACTCCCAGAGGTGTATTTGTAGGTGGGTGACATCATCAGCCTTGCCAAAGGTGGGTATAAGAAATGTATGGAGTGTGAGCAGTCTAAAAGCATTACTGAGTCCTCAGGCAGGCGGGGACAAACACACACACACACACACACACGTCAAGTCTGGGATTAGAACACTGACCTACCTACTTTATTACACTACAGCATTACACAGTTACAAAATTTGCTACCAAGATTACTGGGACACAGCACTCTCAGAGGTGTATTTGTAGGTGGGTGACATCATCAGCCTTGAGGTGAGTATAAGAAATGTATGGAATGTGAGCAGTGTAAAAGCATTACACAGTCCTGAGGCAGACGGACACACACACACACACACACACACACACGTGGCAAGTCTGGGATTAGAACACCGACCTAAATACTTTATTACACTACAGCATTACGCAGTTACAGAACATCCTACCAAGATTACTGGGACACAGCACTCCCAGAGGTGTATTTGTAGGTGGGTGACATCATCAGCCTTGCCAAAGGTGGGTATAAGAAATGTATGGAGTGTGAGCAGTCTAAAAGCATTGCGCAGTCCTCAGGCAGATGGACACACACACACACACACACACGGCAAATCTGGGATTAGAACACTGACCTAACTACTTTATTACAGTACAGCATTACGCAGTTACAGAACACACTACCAAGATTACTGGAATACAGCACTCCCAGAAGTGTATTTGTAGATGGGTGACATCATCAGCCTTGCCAAAGGTGGGTATAAGAAATGTATGGAGAGTGAGCAGTCTAAAAGCATTACTCAGTCCTCAGGCAGACGGGGACACACACACACACACATACACAGCAAGTCTGGGATTAGAACACCGACCTAACTACTTTATTACACTACAGCATTACGCAGTTACAGAACTCGCTACCGAGATTACTGGGACATAGCACTCCCCAAGGTGTATTTGTAGGTGGGTGTCATCATCAGCCCAGCCAAAGGTGGGTATACGAATTGTATGGAGTGTGAGCAGTCTTAAAGCAATTTACAGTCCTCTGGCAAATGGGGACAGACACACAGACACACACACACACACACACACACATCAGTGGTGGGAACAGAACACCTGCCTATTTACAGATCACTATTACAATACTACATACTTACGGGTCGTGCCACACAGACTACACATTTCAAGGCTGTCATTATGACCTTCTAGGAATGCAAAGAAACCAAGGCACGCACGTAGGACTGTTGGTGCACGGTCCAAACCATAAATTACCAAACGAGAAAGAGACCAGCACTCGACAGCAGCAGGATAAAAGATATATTTATTTTAGGTTGCAGAAGTCAACCTAACTAGATATGCACAAACCGGTTTCGGCTGTTAAAGCCTTTTTCAATGTGACTTGTTACTAATACAAAAACGTTTGATTGCAAAAACACATATTACATCCTGGTTCTCCATTTATACCCACTACTTAAAGTGGTATCACCCTATTCAATTTTATATACAGGGTACTTATACAGTGTATTACATCGAAATTTGTTTGAACTGATTTTGCTTTTTATACATATTTTAAGCATATTTTTTAAAACATGTTTGTTAAACATGTTTTTAAACCATAATTGTTAAACATATTCTAAACCACAAACTGCTAACATACTGATAATGCCATTACTAATAAGACTGCTATGAACTGTAGCCCTGAATGTTTACATATTTATATCATATTTTAAGGCAAAAATCAGATAATATGCCTATATACAATATATATTTTTTAAAGCATATTATTGGTTAACATGGTTATTTGATATATATGGATTATAATGTTGGTATTGAATAAGATAAAATGTTATATATATATATACATGCATATGAAAATATATATATATATATATATATATATATATATATATATATATATATATATATACATATATGTGTGTTTTGGCCTATTGATGGTTCTCATAATTTTGTCTAATTTATGTGGAAATAGAATGATTGGATATTTACCTGCCTATTAATCATAGTTTAGTACTATGTTGCCTATGTCATGGAGGGCACCAATGGACTATGCCTCATGTACTTGATATTCATTTAGTCCTGGCTTGAAAAAAAGCCCCAAGGGTGGTAATCCACTTGTTCTCCATGTTATTAAGTTTAGTGTGCCACCCCATCTTGAAATTCCTATGAAGTTGGATTTTGTCTATTATGGTAAACCTAAATGATGCTCCTGTGTGTTGTTGAGTGTGTTTATATAAGGCATTGGTTATTCTTCTGTTTCTGATTGAACTCAGATGTTCGCTAATCCTAATTCTGATGGGCCTAGAAGTCTGCCCAACATAGAAGGCAGAGCAAGTGCATTGTGCCAAGTATATCACCCAATCTGAACTACAATTTCCAAAAGTTTTTATGTTAAATACCTTTGGTGTATTCTTACTGGTGAATTCTTTGGTTTTCCAAATATATTGGCATGAACTACAATGTCCACAGGGGTAACAACCAACTAAAGCATCGCCAAATAATGTAGTTTGTTGTTTAATACCTGGTGTGAACCTTTTATAGTGTGTTAACTGGGACTGAATTGTGCGTCCCCTGCGATAAGAAAAAGCACAGGTTTCGGGAAGGATATCATTAAGAAATGAATTCGACTGTAATATATCCCAATGTTTGTTAACAATTTGTCTGAACCAGGATGTGTTATTGCCATACGTGGTAACTAATCTGATTGGTTGCCTACCCTGCTTGGGAACTTCTTTTGATCTATTATATTTCAGAAGATCTTGTCTGCCCTTGGTTTGTAACTGTTTGACAGTTTTGTTTAAATGATTGGAATTGTATCCTCTGTCCACAAATCTGGTTGTTAATTCTTGTGTTTGACTGGAATATTCTGTTGTAGTTGAACAAATCCTTTTCAGGCGCAGATATTGTGATTTGGGGATGTTATTAATAATGTGGCGGGATTTTTAGGAAACTTTTTGGTTTTTGGGAATGG
>NC_056731.1:1485655607-1485746392 GCF_019279795.1 Protopterus annectens | reverse complement strand
TATATATATATATCTATATATATATATATATATATATATATATATATATATATATATATATGTGTGTGTGTGTGTGTGTGTGTGTAGACATACACACACACACACACACACACACACACACACACACACACACATATATATATATATATATATATATATATATATATATATATATATATATATATCTGTATACATATATATGTATGTATACATATGTGCATATATGTGTAGATATCATTTTGTGTTGTATATATACCTATATGAATGTATAACTCTCTGAGGTTCTGTACACATACACAGCTGTGAATATGTATCACACATATATGTATCTGTATGTGGGGTGCATACTAACATCTGGACCACACTCGTGTATCCTCTTTACTTTACAGCTGAACTGTTCTGCCTTGCTGCAACACAGACAGGTGTCACATGTGAACACAGACTAACATTAGGGGGGTATATATGGTGACAAACTTTAGGTAAGCATATTATACTGCTATGGTAGTTGGGCATGCTATGCTACACTTTAACATGACTGTCCTGCAGGTGGTGTGGCTTCTCACCCATGTGTCCATCATGGCAATATTAATACCCCCACCAGCCAATGGCCACAATAATTTACAGAACACAGATATCATGGGTCACATCTTTGCCATTCACTGCTGGTCTGCACATTTGACAGGTATGTCCCACTGCTCACAGGGACTGACACTACTGTCTAGTGCAGTTGTTGAGCACAACATCATTGCAGGAACAAGTACTGATGGCACATATACATCCTTTCACAGTATACATCCTATTATTCTATTTCATATACTACATGCTAGCAAATGCATATCTGTTTCACATACCTGTTATGTTGTTTCCGCTGTAACACAACACTGAGCTTTGTGAACTTTCTTGAAGGTTTTTTTTTCCTCTCTCTCTCTCTCTCTCTCTGAGTCTCTCCATTAGAGTGATTGAGCTGGTTTGAATAGATAGCAGCATGCTTTTGTTGGTATTGCACATAATCAGGTGGTGGCCTCTGCACCAGTGTCCACCAGTTGCTAATTGCATGCAGCCTGCTGTGTAGTACTTCAGATAACCACTGTCATGGCAACCCTGTACTATAAATTGCTGCCTTCTGTTGGCATTGTCCCTTCACCTTTACAGTATGGATGACATCCTTCCTGTGTGTGGACATCAGTGTTACAGTAGCAATACCTCTTACAGCAGAACCTGGAGACACAGGCAAAATCCACATTTGGTAAGGTTCCAGACCTACAGACAGCTTGAGTAGTGTTGTTGTGTGCAATGTATCTTGCTGTTCTTACAGGGTTTCTGTGTACATGGTACTTTTCATGGGATGTTGTCTGTCTGCATAGCTCTCAACTGTACGCCTATCTGTATGATACCAGGGGGTTTGGCTGTTAGGTTTTGTCTGTACACCACACAGGTATTGTCCCAGATATATCTGTGGCATTCTGTCTGTTGAGTGCTATCAGTACATGGCTACATCCATTTGTATTTCAATGTCGTATCCCTGCATAAGGGTATGCTGCAATGAATCCTGTTAACACCAGCAATTTCCAGGGTGTGTAACAGCAATAATGCAAATATGGCCCTATGTTCCTGCCTCTGTCCTCCACATATATGCCAGTCTTTGTTCTGCTGTGATACATGAAGGTTTGTTAGGTAATGGCCTATCATTATTTACAGCTAGCATTACTGCTATCATCCCAGTCATGTCATGGACTCCCAAACCAACTGTTGGGCCAAGTCCATATATATGGGAGCAACAACTGGAGAACACATATGTGCCCTCCATTCTAGAGGTAAGAGTGTGGTACACAGTGTTCCTTGCCCTTGTACAGCCTTTTATGTGGGGGGGGGGGGTCCTATGCCATTAACCTAGGCTATGGCACCTTTTCAGGGATATAACTGCTAAGGCGAGGGTCATTCAGTGAGATAGTGAGATGTTAGGTTAAGCAATGTTATGTACAAGATATTGTGACATTAACACAAGTGGTACTCTTCCCCCTAGGGCTTGACTGCATGATGTAATTGGAGGCTGCTAAACTACATCTGTAATTGTTGATTGTTACATATCCTGAAGGCGAATCCTGTTTCTACTGTTGTACTAATTGAAGGCCTTGGCCTGGACAGCATAGTATGTTATATATACACATTGCTTGCATCTACTGTTTTGTGTGGGCCTTGTGTTCATGACTAATTACATATTTCAAACCTTATGTGGTGTCAGTACTGGCATACATTATTGCATAGTACAGGAATAAAAGTTATCTGTGTATGCATACCTGTGTGTTGTGTCATGTCCTTTGAATTGTGGGTGGGTATATGTTTAATGTCAGTATTCACATTTCACAGGTGCCAGTTGAAGGGTTTGTGGCTGAGGGATATACTTTGCACCCAGTACTTCCACATTAGTTCTACATATGTATGGCTACTGATACTACCTTTTGTGTGTGTATATGTGTATGTACCTATATATATCTCATATGGCTATATCTATACATATATATATATATATATATATATAGATAGATAGATATATACATCTCTCTCTCTCTCTCTGTATATATATATATATATATATATATATACACACACACACACACACACACACACACACACACACACACACACACACATATATATATATATATATATATATATATATATATATATATATATATACATATAAACATATGTATGTATATACAGTTAATGTTATATGATTATTTGTGAGTCACACATTAATATATATATCTCTACATATAGCTGTCTGTCGACATTTACAGATATATATATGTCCATATGTCCATGCATGTTCAGCTCATATTTTAGCCTGTTCCTCATTCACTTGGCAATTGTCATGGATGATCGCAGCATTGAAGTCAGTAACTAGTGGCAATACTTTTGTGTTTGAGACTTCATCTCCTTCTACATATGTGTCCTTATACATATAACTGTGTAACTAGCAACCTTTTAAGTGTAGCAAAGCATTAGTTGACATATATCCCTATTTGTACCCACAGTGTGGCATGCTTTGTCCAGACTTCTTGCATTAACAGGTTATGTGGTGTGTTAATAATACATTTCCTGTACTGTTGACTGATTGTGCTGCATGATATGTTTGTGAAAACTTCGGGTATGTATATCTGCCATGGTTTAGTGGTAAATCACTTTGTGTATGGAGTGCAGGGTCCTGGGTTTGAGCTTGGAGAGGCAGTTTATTTTGTTGCTGGGCAGAACAAGGGACATTGGCAACAGAGTGATTAAGGCATTTTTAAGCAGTTGTAAGCGGGTTTGCATGAGTTTGTACGATGGTAAGCACTGCCAACCTCCGCTTATGGTTTCTTACAGTCAGTTATTTTCGAATTTCTCAACTTGTGTAGGCATAGCTTACCCCCGCGCAAACCCGCTCAAACGAGCTTACCACTGCTTACTGCAACTTACCCCCAAGCTAATTCCTTTAAAAGAAAAGAAAAAGGGGTTGATAGGACAGTGGTGAAAAATGGGGCACAAAGAGGGAATGACAGTAGGGAAAATAGCTAGGCATGTGCAGGAAGGGTATAGGAAAGGCCCATAGCTGCCCATTTCGTCTACAGCAACAGCTGTGCATACACACTATATTTGCAGGTACATTTGGACCCTCAAACCCCTGGGAGCGGGGTGAGGACAACATATATTAATTGTGATGCCAGTTAGACCAGATTACATGTGACCAGTGGACACGTGTGCAAAATGGACAGCTATGTATGGGGCGAGATTTTTTTTGTGGGAACAGATTGCCCTTTTTTTTCAGGTAAGAGTGGGATGTTGGGGATAGTAGGTATATTTGGGGAGGTAGGTTGGGTAGGTTAACAGACAAGACACACAAGATGCATACAGGGCCGGTATATGACACATGTGGGGGGTAACCACCTTGGATGGAGAGGGGTGTTTGGAAGTCACAAGCCCACGAGCCCCCAACTGGAAACAGTGGGACTGAGGTCTCCACCCATGGGCAGTCATCACTGCACCTTCATGGCCCTGAAGGTGGCTGTGCTGGAGGCTGTGTAGGAGGGGGAGGCTCACCCTCTAATAGTGCCAGTTGGCCCTCAAGCTGGCGTAGCCATGATACTACAGATCGAGCTCCTTACGCACCACAGCCCGGACCTGTTGATGGGTGACAGGTTCCCCTCTGCACCCACTTTGAAGGGGGGTGAGCCCCATCCCGTACAGCAGTTCCACCCGAAGGTGGTAAAGGGCCCACGGTGGAGGAGGTCCCAGGCTGGGCCCCCAGATGTGCTGGTGCCCGGTGCCATGGCCAGTTGAGGTGGGACAGGTGGGTCCACTGGGACCGGCATTCCCATACGAGCTGTGTTGTCACAGGTTTATGACAGATATGGGTTAGTAGCAGTCAACAGCATTTAGGATTAGTTATAACAGCATGCATAGGTATTCCCATTAACCCAACACACCAGATGTAACACAGTTGCAGAGCAAGCAGAACACATGCATTTATGGAACAACAGTGGCCACTACAGGAGCATGCAGGTTTCTTTGATGGCAACAGGCCACCAATATGGGTGCATTTTCACATGGCACATGCATAGAAACAAATGTGAATATTTATAAACCATTAGGACATATGTCACATCAAAAGTGTGGAGTGTACACATACCAGTTGAGGAGTGTCATTGGGTTATTACGCACATATGGTAGGAGTGAGAGAGAGAGTTCAGTTAACAACTAAGATATCCTTGCAGTTTTCACAACATTCTTAGTCACTGCAGTGGTTTTTACCTTACATGTATTATTACACTACACAATGGCCTTATATTGTACACTGGTATGTTTATAAATTATTATATACGTGACCTGTGTCTTACATACAGGCATGACAGGCTGCAGGTGTTAATGTAACATATGCTGAGAATTGCTGTCATACACTTTGGGTGAGGTGCTAGAATGACAGGTTTGTTTCCATATACATTATCTGACTATGTACACGTTTGAAAATCAGTTATATGCCATTGACAGCTGCCTACAATTCTTGGAACATCACACTGGATTTTCAGGGGAAAAGGGTACCAACCTGGTGATATGGACCATTTATCTGGACATGCTGGACAGATTGGAACAGTTGTGGGGTATGACTATGCATACAACTTACACTTTGAACATTCTGGCAAATTTTGTACTGTTGGGTGTAAGTATGCATATAGCTTTCTATCTGAACATTGTATCAAAATCTGTACAGTTGTGGGGTATGATTATGCATACAACTTAGTAGCACTCCCAGGATTCAAACCCCTGCTGTGTGTGACAAAATATTATAGCTAACATCACAGTACACTGTGCTCTCAGGGAATTGATGTAAAGCTTTCAACTGTTTTCTAAGTCTCCCTAACTTGTACAATACAACTGACCTCTTGGCACTTCCAACATTGTTATGCAGGACTTCATGCCCATTTTATCTGCATACCATGGTGTGGGTGACACTGCTTAAGATACAACATTACTATTCATAGTATGGAACAGATCGCCAACATATGAGCGAAGAGTAAACAGAAGCACTCCAGGGGTTATACCTTTATTCACATTCTATTACACATTTATTTCTACTGGTACAACACTTTCTAAGGCTCTTATATTTATTTGTTATGACAGTGCATGCAGACTGATTACTAACCTGCCTCGTGACACAGCCTTTGCAGCCTAGCATCATGGGCTTGCTGGTTTGCAGCCCACTCATCTGCAGCTGTCAGAGAAATGCAGTGATATTTATCCATACCTATCCATAGTATACACAAGCTAGGCAATTATTTACTGCTTAGTAGAATGAGTACTTACTCAGTCCTGGGGTATTGGGCATCTGCTGAGACTCCTGGATCCACTGTTCCAGTACATCCCCCCTCTGCCGCTTCAGGTCAGCATGGTGTTGCCTGACCTGTTCATCAGTCCGGGGGATACCTGTGGTACTGGTGAGGTCATGGGTGAGACTGTCTCAGGCCTCTGTTTTATACTGTGAGCCCTGGTACTGGCCCTGCAGTAGTCTCTGATCGTGGTGTTGTACCAGGAGCCATACAATAATTTTTGACTCCTGGATGCCCCAGCGCTGTGCTCTAAATTGAGTGCCTTCACCCATACCAGCCATTCTGCCTGCAGTAGGAAGCTGCAACCAGTTATGTGTAGTATTCCTGCCTGTGGAGTTTAAATACGGCCATTTTCCCACACTTCCTTGTGATTGGCCAGTTTTGAAAAGGCTAAGCTATGTGTAGACCTGCTTACATGAGGTTGGTACTGCTTAAAGAGGTATACCACTAGGCAGATTGAATTGGCTCCCCTACACATTGCTTACACTTGCTAACTTGAGCTGTGATGCAGTTAGCATCACTTAATAGTTAATTAACAGTATATTTGCCATTTGGCAATGATTTATTCTTCATTACAGGTTATATATGTGTCTGGTATCCGTGATTCATGTGTACATACACTGTATGGGAACCTGGAGGCTTCTACACTTTATTACAATAACACCTCAAATCTATGCTTACTGCAGTACTCCAGTTCACATATTTATGTTCTGTGGCAGGTTATCCAACATCACACTGTACACAGATTCAGTTCACATGTTTGATTTGATTTTCCTGTGGTGAGGATTAGTTTGCTGATACCTCATTCATATCTATTGCTATAATGGCTTGGTGGTTAACTACTGTGACTATAGTGTGCAGGATCCTGAGTTTGAGCCTTGCAGAGGCAGTTTATTTTTTTGCTAGACAGAACAAGGGCCATTGGATCCAGAGTGATTAAGGCACTTTAAAGCAGTTGTTAGTGGGTATGCATGGGTTTGTGCGATGGTAAGCACCTCCGGTTACAGTTTCTTACACTCAGTTAGTTTCTACTTTGCTTAATCTGTGTAGGCAATGCTTACCCCCGCGCAGTTGCACTTAGACATGCTTCTACTGCTTATTTGTGCTTAAACCTGATTACTAGTGCCTTATTCATTGTGACACTGACACTTCACATGTGGATTTCATGCAGTACTCCAGTTCACATTTAAATATTATTATGTAGGTTATACGGCAAAAAGATGTAAATATATGTTCATATACAGTTTTCACATGGAAAATGATATGTACTGCAGTGGAACTCGAACTGGGAATACCTGCTCATTAGGTGGATGCTCTAACCACTACACTATTGCTGTGCTGCTTCATTTGCATATATATTCCTTGTTATCCTCTTCAGCCTTTTCAGCTGCTTTAACCGTAGCTAAGCGATGGGCAAACCCCCGCACCTATGGTTAGCTGTACTCGGGGTTTTAAAAAAAATAAATACAAGGGTTTCTTCATTTTATTTCTATGTACTGTTGCTGTTGAACACATGGGGACGGTTGGTGGAGATATGCAGACACCTATGAGCAGTTTCACTCATTTATTTACACTTTCTTCTGTTCTACTTTGCAGGGGCATGTTTATTCTGAGAGCTCTGCTCTCAGACACACCCCCTGCACTCATCCACGCTCAATGTAGGATTTGGAGCTCAGGCAGCATGCCTTCATTATTATGCATGGTGTGCTGCCATCCTCCTCTTAAACTGCCGCTTACGTGCAGAACTAGTTTAGTCCTGCACGGCAGATTAGTAAATCCGGGGGTAAATGTTCCTAGTTTGAATAATTTCATAAATTTTTGTGTATGGCATACAACTGATCACTAGCATAACAATTTTCACAATCGATAAGCGTACCATTTAATACTATTAATACTACTTTGTAGTACTAATAGTATTATACTCCTTTTTAAATACAAAATAGCTTACAGTCAAAATAAATTTATGATACTGCATTAATTTAAACCTCTATGTCATTGCTTCATGGTATGTCATTCGTTATCGTGATTTTCAATTGTTAGCTGGTTGGCATCTGTTTAAACCATTTTAAGGGAGAATGTGCACTATACAGAAAACATTTACTAAGAATTGAATGATCTACCAAGTCAAACACACATTTTAAATCAATATATATATATATATATATATATATATATATATATATATATATATATATATATATATTAATTGATGTGGCATCAAAATAATAACTGAATGAATATGGCATATTTATAACTGACCCAGATTAACTCACTGCAGTATAACTCCACAAGCCAATAGAGTCAAAATGTCCTACATGTCATAGTGCACATTTGCGCAATATTTTATTCATTTAACATTTGTTAACTGGGAAAGTCCAACTTGGAACAAAGCCAACTTTCAGTGGAGGCTCAGGGAGAAATGCTCCAGACACATGTCTTTGTAACATGAGAGGAAACCAGAATACCCAGAGAAAACTCACATGAATGCAGGGAGGGCATGCAGACTCTGCACATAAGGCACTCCAGCCAAGAATTGAACCAGAGAACTTCTTGCTGTGAGGTAACAATGCTACCCCTGCATCACTATGCCATCCAACATTTTTATTTGCACTTTCATACCCACCATACTTAACTGCTTATAATAGTCACACACAGAAACCAAACTGAAGAGCTGTGAGAAATACATAGTCAAAAATAGTCAAAAGATATTCTATATTAAAAAAATTTCTTTGACCTGTTTTAGGAAAAACTCATGACTGATTTCACACATACTCTTCCTCTTTTTTTTTTCTTTCTCTGAAATACTGGCATCCAGGGTCTACTACGTGTAAATTAAGCTTGCTTGGAACAAACCACTGTATATTTAGTACTGCTTGTATGACATATCCTTTTGATTGTATAATTGCCACTGTACATATTGTTTGATGTGGAGCTTTTCTCCCCAGGCCTCCGCTGTAAATAGACTTTGTTTCAGTCAGACTTTTCCGGTAAACAAATGTAAAATAAAAATAAAAATAAAATAAAATAAATAAATAAATAAATAAAATTCTTCTGAATAACATATTCCGGCATGTTCTGTCTGGTAGTAAGTTTTAAATATTTGGAGAGAATGCCAACCCCTCAAAGTGACATGTCTGGACGTTAGTGATCCTATCTTGCTCATTTTGTTGTGTTCAGGGACACGCGTCCCTTTTTATCAAGGCAAGGTAAGTAAGTGGAGTGCAATATTTTAGGATCTTTCTGTATTTGTGGTAACTGCTTATGGCCTCATACATTGTGACCACTATATCCTCAAATAGGAAGCTCAGGTGCAATCTTTGCTTCATCTGTAAGAATGAAATATCTGACCATTAAGGGTAAGTCCTTGCTCTGCTTCTGTCTGCAGTACATCTGCCTGAAGTGATTCATATACACATTTTCACATTTGACTGAGGAAGTTTTCATTATGGAAATGATGGTAGATTTCCTCAAAGCTTGTGATTGCAAACTCTGGGGAAAGGGTAAAAGACAAGTGGTTAGCACACTTATAAAGCACATTGCACAAGCCCTAGTGATAGTTATTAGCTTAATGTCATTTTCCATTTGGTATTTCTTTTGCTGTAACTATGGGTGGATTACCACTGGGGCAGAATGTCCTTTCAGTAGAAACATTTCAGCCAATAACCTAGCTTGCCCTTTTGAAGTACGTGCCCATTATCCTTGATTGCAAGTATCATGGAGACTTATTCCTGCTTCAGATACTTATACATCTTAACATGAAAGGTGCCAGACTTTGGTGAAAAGTATACTTGCAAGAACTCTTATACAGTTAATAAAGTTGTGAAGTCAGATGTCTAATTTTGTCAAACTCTCTGTATGAGTTTTATGCTGCTATGCTTCAAGGGCATATAAAAAGTTACTTCACCCAGAAGCCAGTTCTTTGTAAATGCTTTCAAAAGCACTTAACTTCGTATACTGTGTCAGACTGCACCTGACTTGAAATGCGCCACTTCTTGCATTCTGGAACTTGGTGGACATCATGAGCTGCTTCCTTTGATGGCAGCTTACTGTCACATTGCACTCTCTGCAATCTTATGGGATTTGGTTTACATAATACTCCTATATCTTTCTATTTTTCATATTTCTCCTGGTAGTATAGGTAGCCATCAACAGCAAGGTACAGCTTTCCTTTCTGTGACTTAGCTGTCTTGTGGGTGTTTTTGATAGTCCTCTGATGTGACATTCCACACTCTAAGATGCCTTAATTGTTGGTGCAGTCTTGCTCTGCCATGTTACCAATAAATGATAGTGTGCAGTATTATGGAGGAAGAGAGTTTATTTACATGTCATTTGTTTTGATAGTAACATAGTGGACACACTGTTAGAAGTCAACACGTTGCTATGGGCAGCTAATCTACCTCAGCTGCTAATGTACTGTATTAGCTTAGTCAATGTTTCAACAGTACATCACTTTCCTGACTCATATTTGATTGTATGAGACTTCAAAAGGGTATCATTGATCCACTGGTGGACAATCTTTTCTAGAAATTTAATTATGGGCGACAGGCTAGAGATAGGCCTAAAATCTTCAGCTGACACAGAGTTAATTGCTTTGAGGAAAAGTAGAATGATAGCATTTTCTTACATTTTGAGTAATGCTTGTAGGTTGAGACAGATATATGAGACAGTGTTTAGAAATAAGCAGAGAAGCTGAATTTAATAGTAGTAACCATATGTTAAACAGGTAGGCTCACTGGACACACTGGACCTTTTATGGCCTTTCCCAGGAGCAATGTCAGTTTAAGTGACTTGCTTAAGGTCACACAATAGGCAAATGAGGAGTGAAGGCATCAATTCTGTACCACAGAAACTTCATCTCATAGCCTTAACCCTTTACACCAACTGCCAGACAACTAATGAGTAAGTTACCAGATAATTTTGAAACATTTTCAGGGAACTTAAGTAATAAAGACCTAATAATGTTTTATAAGTCAAACCCACCTCCATAAACAGCACAATTAACAAAGAAGTGAGGATTATGCTACTCAGTGCCAGGAGTTTAAATCTCAAAAAGCACAAGCTCGAAGCACTCCTCAGTATGGAGAACGTCGACATCTGTGCAGTAACTGAAACCTGGTTCAAGGATCCAGAGATCACCCCAGAACTACCAGGCTACAACTCATACCACATGTTTCGGCCACAGAACATGGACCGAAACACAAAAGGAGGGGGTTTATCCATATTCATCAAGGATACCTACACCTCCAGGTTAGTGGCGCAGCATGATACCTCTGAGATCATCCATGTGCAACTAACATCAGGCAAATCTGCAATGCAAATTGTGGCCTGCTACAGATCACCCTCCATGACCCAGGACCACCACTCCACCTTTCTGGAGACACTGAAAACATGAAGGTCCTACCAAACACCCTGATATTGGGCGATTTCAATTACCCTACCATTCACTGGGAAAACTACTTGAGTACAAACTCCCAGGCCCAGCACTTCCTGGAATTCATCAACTCAAATGCCCTGGATCAGCTGGTAAACTCCCCTACCAGAGGTGAAAACATATTGGACCTGGTCATCACCAACATGGGCGACAGGTGCTCCACACTGGAGGTCAACCCGTCACTGGTTAGATCAGACCATAAACTAATCACTCTGGATGTCCACACCCCACCACCACCCCTAACTAAGGAAACCACAGTAAAAAAACTTTTCTAAAGCCAATTTCATCTTACATAAGACAGAGGTGGTAAGTTTCACAGCCCCCATGCTAAAGGATAACGCTGCCCAAGATGCAGAAACCTTTACAAATGCACTCTATGAGCACCTACAAGGATGCATGGATTGTGCCATCCCTAGCAAAACCAAGACTCACTCCTCTAAGAGAAGGAAGCCAGTTTGGTGGACCCCTGCAATAAACAGGCTGTACAATAGAAGGAGGAAACTAGTTCAGAAAAAAGCAAATCCCAAGAAGGAAAGACATCCCTGATCAGTATCAGTAAGAAACTGAGGTCCCTCAAGAAATCATCCAAGGCTAACTTCGAAAGACAAATAGCCAAGGATTCAAAAGATAGCCACAAAACCGTCTTTAGCTATGTTAAGAATCTAAGTGGCAACTCACAGATATGCACTGAACTAGTGCAAAATAGCACAAAATACACTGAACTTACTGATATTGCCAACATCCTAGCAGATAGATTCAGTGCAAACTTCACCCCCCTCTCACCTCCAAAAGGGACCACAACAATACCAGAAATGTGTAGTGTCCCAAAAATCACAGATGCATAGGTGAAAACAGCCCTTTCAAAAGCCAAAAACACAGCGTCAATGGGACCAGATGGTGACCCAGGCTGCTTCTTGCACGAACTGCAGAACGAACTAACCCCCCACCTAAACACGCTGTTCAACCTCAGCCTCTCCCCAGGCTATGTGCCCATAGAATGGTGCATAGCAATGGTTATTCCTCTCCACAAAGGAGGGGCCACAACTGACCCTGGTAATTATCGCCCCATAAGCCTGACTAGCCTGGTCTGCTAGGATATGGAGTGCATCATCATGGAACTCATTAACAAAGACATTGGGAACCTCCAAACACTTGACCCGATCCAGTTCGACTTTGTTAAGGGCAGATCATACCTACTAAACCTGGTTGACTTCTTCGAGACAGTCACCAAGGCCATAGAGGATGGAAAGGTGGTTGACACAGCCTACCTTGACCTTGCCAAGGCTTTCAACACCATTCCCCACTCAGGTATTACAGAAAAACTCACCAGCCCGAACATAAACCCCTACGTCACGAGATGGGTTGCCAACTCGCTTACAGACAGAACTCACACAGTAAGAATAGTGGGCTTCAGATCCGACTCTAAACCACTCACAAGTGGTGTCCTGCAAGGCTCAGTCCTGGGACCCCTACTGTTTGGCATATACTTCTCAGAAGTACAGGCAAACACAGGAGGACTATGGCTAACCAAGTTCACCGATGACTGCAAACTGGGAGCCATAATTGACTCTCTGGCTGACATGGACATCATCCAAAAGGACCTTACTGAGAAGGACAACTGGTATCAAAGTCATGGCCTCAAGCTAAATGCCAAAAAATGCATAGTCACCTCGTTTGCGAAAAAAAAAAAACACTCATGAATTACCACATAGGTGGCAGCCCCCTTAATACAGAAGAGGTAATAAGAGATCTGGGGACCCAGATAGATAGCAATCTCTCCTTTGACAATCATATTGCAAAAGTACTTAGGAAATCCTTCTTATGTGGCCCAGCTAATTACTAAAGGGTTTGCATCTAGAAATAAAGAGGTTATAGTGCACCTCTACTCGTCGCTCATCAGACCCATCATAGAGTACAATGCCCCATTTGGATGTACCTCACAAGACACTCCCAACAGCTGGAAAGACCACAAAAGTACCTCACCAAGAGGATTACTGGTCTCAAACATATGTCCTGTGCAGCCTGACTGAAAAAACTCCGTCTGTACTCAGTGGCATATCGCTTACTCAGAGGTGATCTCTGCCTGACTTACAAAGCCATGTCCAACTCAGAATTGATTGACATGCTCCAGCTAAAGAAATCCAAGTCACTGTGAGCCACGTGCTCTAGTGAGCTAAACCTCACCACAACAATAAATAGAACATGCTGGAGGGATAGATTCCTGTCACAGAGACTCCCCATGCCTTGGAACAAGATTCCAAATTACATCAGGCAGAGCCCCTCACTAACACTCTTCAAGAGAAACCTTGATGAGTGGATGGGTAACAGAAAATACACCACTGGGATCACTTCATTGGCTCTGCTTGACAGAGGATCAGTTAATTAATCAATGGGGCGGCGAAAACTGACACACTCTGGCTAGGCTTATAAATGCCCTCGGTCAGATAGCGTAGTACCTACCTATGAACCTAAGATATTATTATTATTACTATTATTACTATTACTATTATTATTATTATTATTATTATTATTATTATTATTATTAAGATGTAGTTACAGATTAGGAGCACATATGGCAGGAACATGTGATATATCTAGAGAGGGAGTTATAAGTGGAGCACTACAAAACGTGTGGACAGTGTTGGCATGATCTTGGTCAGTACGATTTGAGTAGCCTAGAGTGAGGGGACCTGCAGATATATATGATGGAGAAAGGCCTGAAAGTTTTTTCAAATCACTGCTTAGAAGCAAGTGTGAGCATTAAATAGCCCTTGTGTGGATTTAACAAAAGCTGATTAAGCTGTTCTTAGTTAATGAAACAATTTTAGCCGAGCTTGGTAGACGTAGATCTTAGCATAAAATGTGTGCTATGTCTTTAAGAAGCATGCAAGGCTGTACATGTATATATATATATATATATATATATATATATATATATATATATATATATATATATTTTTTTTTCCACACGTGTAAATACCTAGTGCCAGCTAGGGAGTGAGCATGCAAGATCTTAGTCATTAGTTGTATATAAGTTATTTAAGTTAGAGTCAATAGTCAACAGTAGTAATGTGTTTGTATGAAATAAAGCTGCTTGAACAGAACCCATGAAGACTCAATTATTCATGTCCTAGACATGAAAGTGACATGGTGTCAGAGCTGGGATCGAAGAAAGAAGAATATTTGCAGTCATGAGATGCAAAGATGACAGTAAAGGTAGAAACGAGAGAAAATTGTACAAACATAGCCAGAAAGAATCAAAGGTAATGAGAAATAACACAGACTGTTTACTTGATACGATAGACAATAAAGGGGCATTACAAGGGCACAAACTACATTATCAGGCAAGCAGAAAATACGAAAAGTTTGTTGACTAAAGAAAATGTTTAAGATAAAAGTATGCAATAGAATGACTAACTGTAAAGCAAAACGAGCATGTTTAAAACAAAACGAGTATGTTCAAGGCAAAGTTGGGCATATTTAGAGTAAAACGAGCACAAGAAAAGTATACTGAGTGTGCCTCTTCACAAGGTGCCACCATTACAGAGTGCTTCTTGTACTGTAAAGAGTTGCCTAGTAAGGTACCGCCATTTTGGGGACATTGCAGTGTACTGTATGCAGTTATTCGCAAAGTGCAACTACTTCAAAAAGTAATTGAGATTAAGACAACAGATAATCAATTTATTTGCATTGTGCAGTTACTTGGCATATTTCTTACACTGATAAGAGGTGTTTTTTACAAAAGATGACATTACAGGAGTATTATAGTGCTTGTGAATTATTCAGTTGCATCATAAAGTTCTTGAATGTTTCTTAAAATTATGAGAAATTACTTTAGCAAATGATGGTAAATGACTGTAGCATTTCTGCCTTTACCGATAACATTACAAAAGTAACAAAATGCCTGAGAAGATTATCTCACAAAGTCCAGTTATTCAAAAATACTATGAGTTTGTTTATTCTCATAATTCTGAAAAGCCCAACAAAGATATGTTTGATGTACAAAGTTATTGGACAATTACTAACATTAATTCTAGCATATGTGTATGTGTATGTTTATGCTTATTTGCAAAACCCTTCGCTGGTATGTGTTAATATGCCAGACGGATTTCGAAAACCCTTACCGCTTATATTTAGGTTCATAAGTTTATAGGTAGGTACTAGGCTCTCTGTTTGAAGGCATTTATAAGCCTAGCCAGAAAGTATTGGCTTTCGATGCCCCCTTAGATTAGTTCCCTGTGCCTCTGTCCAGCAGAGCCACTGAAGTGATCCGCAGGGTAAACTTTCTGTTGCCCATCCACTCGTCAAGGTTTGTCTTGAAGAATGCTAGTGAGGAGCTCTGCCTAATGTAGATTGGAATCTTGTTCCAAAGCATGGGAAGTCTCTGTGACAGGAATCTATCCCTCCAGCACGTCCTATTTATTGTTGTGGTGAGGTTTAGATCCCTAGAGCATGTGGCTTGAGGGGATAAGGTTTTCTTTAGGTGGCGCATGTCCATCAATTCTGGGTTGGACATGGCCTTGTATGTCAGTCAGAGATCATCTCTGAGCAGGCGGTATGCAACTGAGTATAGCTGGAGTTTCTTCAGTCGAGCTGCATAGGGCATCTGTTTGAGGCCAGTGATCCTCTTGGTGAGGTACTTCTGTGGTCTTTCCAGCTGTTGCAGGTGTCTTGTAAGGTACATCCCAAATGGGGCATTGTACTCTATGATAGGTTTGATGAGTGATGAGTAGAGGGGCACAATGACCTCTTTTGATCTGGATGCAAACCCTTTTGTGATTAGATGGCCCATATACAAGGATTTTCTAACCACTTTGGCAATGTGATTATCAAAGGAGAGATTACAATCTACTTGGGTCCCCAGATCCCTTATTATGTTTTCCATATTTAGGGGACTACCACCTATGTGGTAGTTTGTGGGTACTTTGTTATTTTCAAAGGGAATAACTATGCACTTTTTGGCATTTAGCTTGAGGCCATGATTTTCACACCAGGTATCCATCTCAGTGAGACCCTTTTGGAGGATGTCTGTGTCAGCCAGTGAGTCAATTATAGCCTCTAGTTTGCAGTCATCTGCGAACTTTGTCAGTCATAGTCCTCCTGTGCTTGTGTGTACTTCTGAGAAGTATATGCTGAACAGGAGGGGTCCTAGGACTGAGCCCTGGGGAATGCCACTTGTAACTGGTTTAGAGTCAGACCTAGCTCCCACAACTCTTACCATGTGGGTTCTGTCTGTGAGCTAATTGACAACCCATCTTGTGACATAGGGGTTCATGTTCAGGCTGGTGAGCTTGTCTATAATACCAGAATGGGGAATAGTGTTGAAGGCCTTTGCGAGGTCTAGGTAGGCTGTGTGTACCACCTTTCCCTCATCTATAGCCTTGGTAACTGTCTCAAAGAAGTCCACCAGGTTTAGGAGGCATCATCTGCCCTTAACAAAGCCAAACTGGATAGGGTCCAGTGTTTGGAGTTTCCCAATGTCTCTGTTAATGCATTCCATGATGATGCGCTCCATAGCCTTGCAGACCAAGCTAGTCAGGCTTATAGGGTGATAGTTCCCTGGGTCTATTGTGGCACCACCTTTGTGGAGCGGAATAACTGTTGCTGTGCTCCACTCTATGGGTGCATAGCCTGTGGAAAGGCTGAGTTTGAACAGTGTGTTTAGGTGAGGGGTTAGTTCATCTTTGAGCTCGTGTAGGACACAGCCTGGGACACCGTCCGGTACCATTGATGCTGTGTTTTTGGCTTTGGAGAGGGCTATTTTAACTTGAGTGTCTGTGATTTCAGGGGCTCTACATTCTTCTGGTATGGTTATGGTCCCTTTTGGGGGTGAGAGGGGGGTGAAGTTTACACTGAACCTGTCTGCCAGGATGTTGGCAGTATCAGTTGGTTCACTGTATTTTGTGCCATTCTGCACTAACTCCAAGTAGATCTGAGCATTGCCACTTAGATTCTTGACATAGCTAAAGAATGCCTTGTGGTTATCTTTGGAGTCCTTGGCAAGTATTTTTTCAAAGCTCGCCTTGGACGATTTTATGAGGGATTGTAGTTTCTTGCTGATATGGATCAGGGATGTCTTTTCTTCTTGGGATTTTACTCTTTTCTGTACTACTTTCCTCCTTCTATTGTATAGCTTGTTTATGGCAGGGGTCCACCAGACTGGTTTCCTTTTCTTAGAGGAGTGAGTCTTGGCTTTGCTTGGGATAGCACGATCCATGCATTATTGTAGGTTCCCGTAGAATGCATTAGTAAAGGATTTTGCTGCTTGGACAGTGTTATCCTTTAGCATGGGGGCTTTAAAACTTTCCACCTCCTTCTTAAGTAACGTGAAGTTTGCTTTTGAAACGTTTTTCACGGTGGTTTCCTTGTCCGGGGGTGGGGGCGGAATGTGGATAACCAAAGTGATTAGCTTATGGTCAGATCTAACCAGCGAGGGGTTAACCTGTGGTATAGAACACTGGTCACCCATGTTGGTGATGACCAGGTCCAATATGTTGTCACCTCTGGTGGGAGTGTTGACCAGTTGTTCCAGGGCATTTGAGTTTATAAATTCTAGGAAATGTTGGGCAAGGGAGTTAGTACTTGAGTAGTTCTCCCAGTTAATGTTTGGGTAGTTGAAATCACCCAATATTAGGGTGTTTGGTAGGACCTTTATGTTTCCCAGTGTTTCCAGAATGCAGAATGAGGGACCTGGGACATAGTGGGTGATCTGTAGTAAGCTACAATTTGAATTGCAGTTTTGCCCGTTGTTAGTTGCATGTGGATAATCTCTGAAACATTGTGCTGTGCCACTAACCTGGAGGTGTGGGTATCCTTGATGAATATGGATGAATATGGATACTCCCCCACCTTTTGTATTTCAGTCCAGGTTCTGTGGCCAAAATGTATGGTATGGATTGTAGCCTGGTAGTGCTGAGGTGCTCTCTGGCGCCTTAAACCACGTTTCTGTTACTGCACATATATCGATTTTCTCCATACTGAGGAATGCCTCGAGTGCGTGCATTTTGAGGTTTAGACTTCTGGCATTGAGTAGTATTACCCTTAGATTTTTGTTACTTGTGCTATTTACGGAGGTGGTTTTGTCTTTTGAGCATTGCCTAAAAAAGGCACTATGGGGGTGGCAAGAGCCTTGGCCAGTATTCGAATGCAGCGTTGCTTGTCAAGCATGTCATCTCAGGCAGACAGACACTGTATCCCCTTTGAATGACACCAGAAACTTTGCCAATTGTTGAAATTGATATTTTTTCTTTATACTGTAGTATCATTCTTGGTGAGGGCAGGATGCTACTCAGGGTCAGGGTCATACCAGCCTGGGCTATGTGATCAGAGAGCTCTTCCATGTCTCTTTTCATGTATTCCAGGGAGGTACGGCTCAGGTCATTCACACCAACATGGACAATGACAGAGTCATATTTGTACTTGTTCTGGAGTGACCTGAGTGCTTGTGTTATGTGGCGGATCCTGGCACCCGACAGACAGCTAACAGTAACCTTCTCCTTATTCAGCCTAGTGAGTGGGATGTCAGTGTGCCTGACTATAGAGTCACCTATTATTAGTATGTTGGGTATGTTATTTTTGCCTTGAGGGCTGTGATTGTATGGCACACTGGTTTTGTGAAGTATATGTTTCATGGTTTGTGTTGGGAGGTGGAGGTTGCTTGTATGTCTGCTTTGGAGTGCTCTGTTGTTTTTGCAGATTTTTATTTAGAGCCTCTGAGTATGTTTTCATGTATTTACATGTGTTTTTTGCCGGTGCTGGTTTAATGGGTCTGTGTGAAACTGGTGGTGTGATGCTAGTATTTCCCTTCTCCTCTTGACTGTCTGACCAAGTCTTGGGTTGAGAGAGCTTAGCCTCCAGTTTGGCTGTATAATTGCATCGCTCGCATGTATTAGTGTTTGGTGGTAGGAGGAGAGGGTTGTCTGTGTACATGAGACAGTTGTAAGATTGCCTCAGAATGACCAGATTCACCAGTTGGACTGGAGAGTACACCTGAATCTGCCCTTTGGACATGCCTGGCTAGGTACGGTAAACTGTTTTACTGAATGGCTGGTAAGGTCGAATAGACAGCCTTGTCCTTCTGTAGTGCTAGGGTTTATAAGTGCTTGCTATGAGTTTTGAGCAAGTGCCGGGCTGAGAAATGAATTGCTTTAGTGCTTAAGTTGAAAGTTTGTCTAGTTCCAAGGGAAAAATTGAAGAGGACACTTTGTGGAGCCAGGAATAGTTATACCCTAAACTGTTTTACTGAATGGCTGGTAAGGTCGACTAGACAGTCTTGTCCTTCTGTAGTGCTAGGGTTTATAAGTGCTTGCTATGAGTTTTGAGCAAGTGCCGGGCTGAGAAATGAATTGCTTTAGTGCTTAAGTTGAAAGTTTGTCTAGTTCCAAGGGAAAAATTGAAGAGGACACTTTGTGGAGCCGGGAATAGTTATACCCTAGCTAACCGGTGGTGCACAAAACCCAGCAAATGCAGTTTTTATAGCAGGGAAATGAAAGAGATAGAAATTAGCCCAAAATAGCCAATAAACTACTACTTTCAGGGCTGAAACCACTCTTCCAGGGACAGATAGGCTGCTTAAAGCTCCCCTCTCTCACAGGTGAACAGAGAATCTTCCTTCTATCCAAGTAAGGTGTGGGCAAACACAAAGATTTGTAACACAGCCCTGAATTCAGCACTAACCGGAAAACTGGACTATACTAACTTAAAATGGTGGAAAACAAGTATGTATATATATATATATATATATATATATATATATATATATATATATCTATATATATTTTTTTTTTCAGAAAATAAAGCATATACAATCAAAAAAACACTTTAAATGTGCATAAAAAGATGCTTATTGTTATATATCTCAGTTCAGAGTTGTAGTCAAAGCCCCTAGCAATAAAGTAGGAAGAAACACAAATACAGTAAAAGCAGATGAATAAAGTGCAATTTTTTAATATTTATATATATATATATATATATATATATATATATATATATATATATATATATATAAAAACAATAGAAAACGAATACTCTGATTTAAAAAACAGAAAATCTGCGGTGGTAGTGCTGCAGTAGCATTGTCGCCTCACAGTAAGACGCTGTCCGGTTCGATTCTCAGCTAGAGCATCTTCTGCGTGGAGACATACGTGAATGGGCGTACCTTCGTTGAAGGTTGTGCGTCAGGGCTGGCAACTCAGCATGTAAAAATCAACTGCCAATCATTAGCGGACCGGAGTTCCGCAGTGGCAACCCCTAACCGGGAAAAGCCGAAAGACACAACAACAACCAATTAACCAGAAAAAACTCAAAACTGAGCCCTGTTCCAGCAGTCTTCAATCAGACAAGTTCTAACTGCACACTCCCGTTACTAGGGGTGCAAGGTAACCTTCTCCAAAAAAGATGGCCTAGATCAGTGCTCAAGTTATACAAACAAAGCTAGATTCAGCAGGCCTGAATCTGGTCCTATGCTACAGCACAAGTCACACCAATTTCAGAAAGAAACAGTTTAAATAAGCAGGCACAATAAGCCTGTGACCAGAAATTCCCAGCTCAGAAGGGCAGAATCCAGCCTCTACTCCCACAAGAGTGCAGACCACAAACCTTCTTAATGTAGAATAACTGGCCTGAAGCCCAAGTGCTTGAACCACAACTAATACACTTTTAGAATAGCAGACACTGAGCTTTCAATCAGCAATTCCCAGCTTAGAAGGATGTAAGCTACCTGTTGACCACAAACCTTCTTAATGTAAAACAACCGATATGAAGCCCAAGTGCTTAAACCAAAAGACTTAGAATAACAGTTACAATTTAATCAGGCTACTACCAAGCAGCAATAAGTGCAGCAGAATAAATAAAATTGAGTACTTTTAAGAAGAGGCAAAAGCAAAATAAAGTAGGAGGAAACACAAATACAGTAAAAGCAGATTAATTTTTTTTTTTGGTTAGTAAAGTGAAGGGGAGAGGAAGGAAGAACCTAAGTGGGTTGGCCTTATGTAGAATGAACACTAGACTCAGAATATGATCTCACTGTATTTGGTTAAGTGAGCAAATGAGATAGACTCAGGAGAAGTGCTCAAATACAGACTTACAGGAGAGGTGGGCAATTCCAGAGCCACCAACACTAACACCAAAACAAGAACAGAGACAAGAACAGGGAGGGTGGGTAGGGACAAACAAGAAGAAGAATAAATATAGTTGTACAGATTACAGAGGAATTAAATCAAAATGCAGACAAAACATGAAAATAAACATCTTTTCTCAATATCACAGCTGGCAGTAGGTCAATTTCTCTGCAGCAGCCTGAGCAACAGGTATATCTGATTTAAAACACAGGACAGAAACCAAACAATACAGATGCAAGAATACTTTGGCCGGATGAAACTAGTTCTGAAAACTTACTGCCACTAAGAAAACAGACAAGGCCTCCAGACAAAGGATTTCACTACAACTGAGGTCAACACTAAGGGAATATACAGCTATAACACACAAGAAGAAGACTAAGTACAGTTGTACAGATTACAGAGATATTAAATCAAAATGCAGACAAACATATAATAAGAATACTGCAGAGAAATGGAGAATATTTGAGCAAGAGCACAATATTTTTATACAAGCAGCTTATTCAGATAGAGATGCATGCACAAGAGCATTCATTTTGCTAAACCTAGCTGGGTCAGAGGCCATAAAAAGAAAGCCTTCATTTGTATATAGGTTCATAGGTTCATAGGTTCATACTAGGCTATCTGCCCGAGGGCATTTACAAGCCTAACCCCTTTAGTATGGGGAACTATACCCATTATTTTGCTGTGCCTCTGTCGGGCAGTGACACTGAGGTAATCCCTGGGGTATATCTGCGATCTCCCATCCATTGGTCAAGATTTCTCTTGAACAAGACCAGCGAGGTGCTCTGCCTGACATGAGTCTTTGGGTGATGAATCTATCCTCGAGGTTTAAGTCTCCTTGTGGCTCTGATGGATCTAGATTTTTGAGGTGAAGCATATTCATCAAATCTGGGTTTGACATGGCCTTGTATGTTAGGCAAAGGTCACCTCTGAGCAACCCGTAAGCGACTGAATAGAGCTGGAGTTCTTTCAGTCGGGCAGCATAGGACAGATTTTTGAGACCCTTTATCCTTTGGTGAGGAACTTTTGTGGCCTCTCCAGCTGCTGCAAGTGTCGGGTCAGATACATCCCGAATGGGGCATTGTACTCAATTATTGGTCTGATGAGTGATGAGTAAAGGGAGACTATGACCTCGGTTGATCTAGATGAGAATCCCTTCATGATAAGGTGGGCAATGTAGAAGGTCTTCCTAACTACTTTAGCTACATGGGTGTCGAATGACAGACTACTATCAACCTGGGTCCCCAGGTCCCTGATAACTTCTTCTGTGCTCAGTGGATTGCCACCTATTGGTGCTAGGGGGTAACCTTGTTTTTCCCAAAGGGTATGACTATGCATTTTTGGCATTTAACTTCAGGCCGTGGCTCTGGCACCAGTTATCCGTTTCTGTGAGACCCTTCTGAAGGATATCTGTGTCAGATGTTTAGTTTGCAGTCATCTGCAAACTTTGTCAGCCATAACCCTCCTGTGTTTGCTTGTACGTAGATGCCAAACAAAGGCCCAGGGAGACTGAATTCTGTGGGACACCACTTGTGACAGGTTTTGAGTCTGACATGGCGCCAGCAACTCTGACCCTGTGGGTTCTGTCACTCAGTCAGTTTGCAACCCATCTTGTGATGTATGGGTAACATTTAAGCTGATGAGTTTTTCAATGATACCCGAGTGGGGTATTGTATCGGGGCCTTACTTAGCCAGAGGGTAGGCTGTATGGACTGCCAATGGCTTTGGTGACTGTTTCAAGAAGTCAACCAAGTTTAAAAGGCATGATCTGCCTTTGACAAAGCCAAACTGGGTGGATCCAAAGTCTGCAAATTCCTATGTCTTTATTTATGAGGTCCATTATGATCCTCTCCATGGCTTTGCAGATAAGGCTTGTCAAGCCTAATGGGCCGTAATTCCAGGGGTGGTGGAGGCACCGCTTTGTGAAGTGGGACCACAGTTGCAGTGCACTTAGATTAAACAGCTGTCACACCATCAGGTCCCATGGATGCTTTGTTTTGGAGATGTTTGGGGCTGCAATTGTTTGGTATAGATATCTCTCCTTTTGGGGAGAAGTTTGCACTGAACCTGTCAGCCAGTATGTTGGCAATGTCTGTAGGATCAGTAATCTTCACATCATTTTGAACTAGTTCTGGGCATATCTGGGAGTTTCCTCCTAGGTTTCTAACATAGCTAAAGAAGGCCTTATGATTGTCTTTTGTGTCTTTAGCTATTTTTCTCTCGAAATTTGCTTTGGATGATTTTATGAGAGCTATGAGTTTTTACTTATAGTGATCAAGGATTTTGCTCTATCTTGTAGTAGCTTCCTCCTTTTATTGTAGAGTTTGTTTATGGCTGGGGTCCACCAGACTGGACGCTTGCCTTTGGTACTAAGAGTCTTTGTTTTGTTTGGGATTGCCTTATCCATGCAGTCCTGCAGGTGCTGGTAGAAGGTGTTTGTAAGTGATTCAGCGGCTTGAGTACTGTTTAGACCACACTAGTCTTTAGAAGTGTGAAGTCGGCTTTTGAGAAGTTCTTTACTGTGGTCTTTTATTTCAGTGGGATGAGGACCTCCAGCGAGATTAGTTTGTGATCTGATCTCACCAGTGAGTGACTAGTTGTTCCATGGCATTTGAGTTTATGAATTCCAGGAACTTTTGGGCTAGGGGTGTTTGGGCTTGAGTAGTGTTCCCAGTCTATATTGAAGTCACCTAGTATGATGGTGTTTGGTGATACATTTATCCAGGTTCCTGAGTTTGTGAGGTGGCCTGTAACATGCTACAATTTGCAGAGCAGTCTTGCCTATGGTTAATTGCACCTGGATGGTCTCTCTTGAGGTGTGGGTGTCCTTGATGAATATGGATAGGTATTGTCCGGATTTTTTTGGGGCATGATATGATGAGGTAAAGGTAAATAGCGCTGGGGGGTGCTCTAGGAGCCTTGAACCAGGTTTCTGTCACAGCACAGACATCGATGTTCTCCATACTGAGAAGGTGACAGGTGCAAGCCGTCCCTTGCAAAGCAGCATGGCTTGTCCAGCATGTCATCCCAGGCAGACAGATACTGGATCCCCTTTGAATGACACCAGTGTTTAAGCCAATTGCATGCACAAGCAGTATATAAAGGAGAAGGTGCAGACCGCCGTATTGTTGTATAAGCTGAATCAAGGGAAGACCCCGAGTGTTTGAAGCACAAGTTCAGAGAAATGTGTAACCCCCCACATGAATATTACATTAGAGAGGCATTTGTTTTACACAAGAGATCAGAAACCAGGGGAAACATTTCCAGCTTATGTAACAGACTTGAGAAACAGAGCTAAGACGTGTTGGTTTGGTGATTTTAAAAAAATGAGCTGATAAAGGACAGGCTTGTATGTGGTATTAACAGTGCTGCTGTGAGAAAGATTTTACTTTGTGACAGTGATTTAACATTGAGCAAGGCCATAGAGATTTGTCAAATCCATGAGGTGACAGAAAAATACACAAGTATGCTTGCAAGTGACAAGAGCATGGTTTCAGTTGGTTCCAGAGCACATGTAGATAGTATGCAACATGTGGCAAACAAGCACAGACCTATGCACGTGGCAGCTACAGGGTTTCCAAAGAAGGCACACAGCTTTCCAGAAGATTCTAAGAAAGCTGTAAGCTCCAATACCAGCTCAGTGCAGTATAAGCATGAATTAGCAAAACCCAAATCTAGCTTTATTGTTAACTATTGCAATTGTGGTGCGAATCATGAGTCTAAAAGAGAGAAGTGCTTAGCCTATGGTCAGCAATGTCACAAGTGTAAAAAATGGAATAATTTCCAAAAGTTTTGCAAATCAAGTAAACCTCACACAGTTGTAAAGAAAGGTCGCACAAAAAAGCAAGTTGATCAAGTAGAGCTGAAGCAGTCAGTTTTGTATGTGGCTGGTGTATCAGTGCTTGGTGAAAGAGTGTTTTGTACTGACCGGATTAATGGAAAATCCACAGAACTCAAATTAGACACTGGTTCAAAGTGTAATGTTGTATCAGCAGACATATTTGCTAGAGTGAGAGCTAATGAACAATTCAGTTGTAACCAGTAGTGCAAGACTTGTTGCTTATGGAGGTGAAGAAATTCAAACCGAGGCTCAGTGATGCTTTCATGTTATTTGACTGAGAACTGTTACAACTTGTTATTCTATTTAGTCCAAAGACCAGTGCAATCTTTATTGGGTCTCAAAGATAGTTTAAGGAAGAACCTGCTTTCTTTAGCTAAAGAAGTTCATCACATAAGTAAGTGCATTCCCGAGTTCTAATTTTTCAGAAGCCATTTTCTCAGAGTATGCTGATGTTCGATGACAAATTGGACAAACATCCAGTTGTGTATTCCATGACATTAGACCCCGAGGTCACTACAGTAGTCAGACCAGCAAGAAGAGTTCCAATAGTGATGCAAGATAAAGTTAAAACTTATTTGGGCAAAATGGTGCGGCAATGTGTCAATTGTCCAGTTACAGAAACAACAGAATGGGTGTCTTCCATGGTAGCAGCTCACAAAAAAGGCTCAGATGAAATCAGAATATGCACTGACCCAAGGGATCTGAACAAAGCATTAAAAAGACTGTACCATCCAATGTGCACAGTTGAAGAGGTTGCAACTGTAATACTGAATGGCACTGTATTTTCTGTTTTGTATGCAAAGAGTTAATTTTGGCAAGTGATGCTATCATAAATCCTCATTTCTAACTAACTTTTGTACTCTGTTTGGCAGATACAGATTCCTAAGGATGCCATTTGGAATAAATTCTGCAAGTGAAGTCTTCCAGCATGCAATGGAGCAAATTTGTTCAGGTTATCCATGTGCCATAATAGTAGATGATCTATTGGTTGGAGGCAATGGTGAAGCTGAGCATGACAGAAACCTAAAGAAAGTTCTAGACACAGCACGTGAAGTAAACTTGAAGCGCAATCCTCTGAAGTGCAGATTCAGACTTCCAGAAGTTACGTACTTAGGACATTTGTTTACAAGTACAGGCTTGAGATCAGACCCAACCAAACAAGCAGCTATTCTTGAAATGTCAGCACCAGATAATATGCAAGCTCTACAGTGTTTTCTGGGCACGGTCAATTATTTAAGCAAATTTATACCAGACTTCAGTGAGTTGACAGCATCTTTAAGAGAGCTCACATGCAAAAATGTTGCTTGGTCATGGTTAGAACAATATCGAAAGGCATATGAAGACCTTAAGCAGAAAATTGCCACCCCACCTACATTAAGATACTATGATGTGAACAAGCCAGTTCTCTTTCCTCTTACCTCTACCTGTTCTACTATGTATGCTATTTTAGATTAACGAAAAGAATAAATAAAAATTATTGAAAAAAAAATTTGGTCTAGGTACAGTTATACTTCAAGTGGGCATGCCAGTAGCTTATGCAACTAGAACACTAATACAAACCTGGAACTCACTCCCCAGTGACATGACCTCCCTTTCCTCAATAACATTATTTAAAACCAAACTGAAACTATACCTTAAATCACATTGGTTATGCCCTTATGTGAACCCTGACTAATTACCCATTTTATCAGGATACCTATCACTATGCCTGTATATACTAGTTGCTTTTCTGTTAACCATTAAGAAAGTGTGCTCTTATATATTAATCGAATGTCATTATCAATATCTTCTTATAACTATCCATATATGATATGTACAAAGATTATATAAGCAGAAATGTACTGAAATATAATGAATTACTAAAATATGTAATGTACCTGTATCTGAAAAAACTGTCATTTAAATAAATTATACTGTGTCTTTGAGGAGCTTTTCTCCCTGGGCCTCTGCTGAAAATGGACATATATCCAGCTGGACTAGCCCGGTCAACAAATGTAAAATAAATAAATAAATAAATAAGTAAATGAGATGCAGTATGCTCAAATTGAAACGGAACTGCTGGCAATAGTATTTGCATGCTCCAGGTTTCATGATTATATTTATGGCCGAGCTATTCAGATTGAATCTGATCATCAACCTCTAGTTACTATATTAAAGAAGCCTATACATTCGACTACAGCAAGATTACAAAGAATGACTCTCAAATTGAAAAAGTACAGTTTCAAATTGGTCTACACTAAAGGCAAATTGCTTTATCGGACTGATACTTCATCTAGATCTCCCAGAATTAAGACAGAACAGCTTAACGCAGAAACTTTTGACTTTGATGTGATGTCAGTGCATAATTTTTGTACCACTAGACTTGATGAGTTAAAAGATCATACTCAGACTGATCCAGTTTTGCAGAAGCATAATCACTGTATTAATGTCAGATGGCTGTTAAAGCAATCTAGTGTAATGCCTGAAGTGCAAATGTATTTTGCTTACAGAGATGAATTATTGATGGAAGATGGCATTATTTTCAAAGGTCCTAAAATTATTCTTCCTGCTTCATTACAATGAGAATACATCCAGAATTTGCATTGTGGTCACCCAGGAGCCATATCTACTAAGAGAAGAGCATGCCCACTGAACAGCGAACAGCAACAGTTATTCCACTCCACAAAGGGGGAGCTACCACTGATCCCGGGAACTATCACCTTATTAGCCTGGTCTGTAAGGCCATGGAACGTATCATCATGGAATTTATAAACAAAGACATTGGTAACCTCCAAACTCTGGACCCCACCCAGTTCGGGTTTGTGAAAGGCAGATCATGCCTCCTGAACCTGATTGACTTCTTTGAGGTAGTCACCAAAGCCGTAGACGAGGGTAAGGTGGTTCACACAGTCTATCTTGACCTCACCAGGGCTTTTGATACCATCCACCATTCAGGAATTATAGCTAAACTCATGAAACTTGGTATAAATCCCTTCATCATAAGATGGGTTGCCAACTGGCTCACTAACAGAACCCACACTGTAAAAGTTGCAGACTCCAAATCTGACTTCAAACCAGTGACAAGTGGAGTATCACAGGGTTCAGTCCTGGGACCTCTCCTGTTTGGTATCTACTTCTTTGAAGTACAAGCTAACACAGGAGGCCTTTGACTATTGAAGTTCACAGATGACTGCAAAATAGGAGCCATAGTTGAGCTCCCAAATGATGTGGGACATCCTATAGAACGGCCTCATTGAGACAGATGCCTGGTGTCAGAGCCATGGCCTCAAGATCAATGCCAAAAAGTGCATTGTCATCCCCTTTGGTAAAAAACTTTGTACCCATGAACTACCACATAGGTGGCAGTCTACTTAACACTGGTTGTGTGATAAGAGACCTTGGGACCCAGGTGGACAGTAGTCTCTTCTTTGATAATCACATCACCACAGTAGTCAGGAAATTATCCTACATGGCACACCTCATCACAAAAGGTTTTCATCCAGGAAAAAAGAGGTCATTGTTTCCCTCTACTCGACACTCATTAGACCCATTATAGAGTACAATGCCCCTTTTGGAATGCACCTCACAAGACATCTGCAGCAGCTGGAAAGGCCACAGAAGTACCTCACAAAGAGGATTACTGGCCTCAAACAGATGCCCTACACTGACCATCTTAAAAAACTCTAGCTTTACTCTGTAGCATATCACCTACTCCAAGGTGATCTCTGCCTAACATATAAAGCTATGTCAAACCCAGAGCTGTTGGACATGTTACACCTAAAGAAATCCCAATCCATCCAAGCTGCACATTCTAGGGACCTAAACCTTGTCACCACAATAAACAGGACATGCTGAAGGGATATATTCCTGTCCCAGAGATTTCCCATACTCTGGAACAAGATACCCATCTATGTCAAGCAAAGTTCCTCATTAGCACTCTTCAAGAAAAATCTTCATGAGTGGATGGGAAATAGGAAATACACCCTGGGGATTACTTCTGTGGCTCTACTTGACAGGGGCACAGGAAAATAACTTTACTGGGTGGCGTAAGTCAGGGAACCTTATTGACTAGGCCTACTTAGGCCCTTGGTCTGATAGCCTAGTACCTACCTATGAACCTTTGAGAATTAGTATTTTGACCTTTATTACCAAAAGACATTGATAGAGTTCTTTCGACTTGTTCGCTATGCAATTGTACCAGATCGCATTTGCAAAGAGAACCGCTTCAGCTAAGTTCAATTCCTGAACTACCTTAGTCTGTTATAGCAAATTATATCCTTGAATGGAACAATCAACACTCCATAGCATAGGTCTCAACCTCTTAAGTGGCCAATGTGAAACAGACCCTAACAATGTGTGACAAATGGTCAAAATGTGGAACACCCTATTTTCGCACTGCGCGAAAATGCGCCATTGCCATGGAGCTTGGTAGAACTGTAACATATAATACCACACTTCTCGGATCCAAAAACCTTTGATAATCTGCAATACCATAACCACACCATAAGTAAATGAAACAGCACTTAGAAAATGTAGTAAACGTGATTTTTATTTTTGTAAACAGACATATTGCAATTCACACAAAGTTTAGACCAAGTTAAACATCCTATTCCTATCATATGTCTGATGTAGACTTACTGTAATACTGTATGCTGCTGTGGCTTTCTTGGCAGCCCCTAACACATGTAGTAAATGTGATTTTTATTTTTGTAAACAGACATGTTACAATTCACACAAAGTTTAGACCAAGTTAAACATCCTATCATACGTCTGATGTAGACTTATTGTATGCTGCTGTGGCTTTCTTGGCAGCATCTAAAACAGGTTTTGGCAGCTTAATATCACAGACATCCAGTTCTTCATTCATTTTAATTGCCAACAAAGAGTTCAGTGTTTTTACACTCAGAGACTGACGCAGTTCAGTTTTCACTTTCCACACCATACTAAATGCCCTTTCCGCTTGTGCATTAGAGTGTGGCAAGCAAAGTAGGCTCATCATCAGCTGCTTAAAGAGTGTCAGTTTCCCTTCAGTGCAAAGGTCCCTCAGAAGGTGTGCCCAGTACTGTGACACACATGAGTGGGGCCCATCTACTGGGCCTGTCAGATTTCCAGTGTCCTCGATCTAATATTGGGTGGACTCATCGATTAGTTGTTCGGCCTCAACATCATTTTCACATACACCCAGACGGAAGCCAGCATCTCTGACAAGCCCTGAAGAAATGTCCAATTTTTTGGCTGGATTAATAAGTAATGCAGCGTCTTTCAGTAAGTGATCCTGCATGGGAAACCTTTTCAGCATTTTCTGCAGCACTGCAGCATAAAAAGCTGCAACTTTTTTTATAAAAGTTAAATTCAGTGACTGTGCCAGCAATATCCTCCTCATGGCTGTTCATGTACTGCTTGACTTCATAGCCAATACGAAGTTCACCATTTGGTAGAACACAGCTACTGTCAGTCAACACTGACACATCACTGTGTTTGATTAGTCTGACAGCAGATGCAGGTCTGAGGAGTCTGCCAGCATACTGCTGCAGGAGTTTATGCACAGTGGCATGCAGTGTCAGCAGCTGATTTCTCTGTTCTGAAGCTGTATGTTGAACTCCAGTAAGGGTTCCAGTGCATACTTAAGGAACATAAAAATCATATGCACTTCATGACTCTGCAAGTTTTTAGAAATTAAGTCAATCTTAGCAGACCTTGGCTCTGTAGACAGAAAATATGAATTTAGAGCTGGCCACATGTCCAGGGTTCTGTTAATAACCTTACCAAGACTGAGCCGTCTAGTAGGTGCATGTCTAATGATCTTGAGGGGGTCAGTATCTGTGAACAAAGCAAATTCCTGAAGTTTTTGTTGTCTTTGTGCATTGGAACTGAAATGGCAGTACAGATCTGATACAAGTTCTTCAACTGGTGAATGTAGTGCTTTTACAGCAGCCTTACTACAGAGATCTGCCAAGTGGCAGAGACACCCCATGTTTACAATTGTGGGCTTCACGTCCTTTAAACGAGACAGCACAGAATTGTGTTTTCCAGTCATTGAGGCAGCATTGTCAGAAGAAAAGCCCACAATGTTGAAAACTGGAATGTTAAATTTTGTCAAGCTGGACATTAAAGAATCAAACATTGCTTGTCCAGTTCCGGACACACATTCTGGCATATCAAGGAACCTTGTCACATTTTTTGCTTGCCTTTTCATCAAGGTAACCAACAAGGATGACTAACAGTTTGTCATCTCCCATGTCTGTGCTTTGGTCCATATACACACAGAATGGTGATTTCTGGCAGGCTGCTGCAGCATCATTCTGGTAATGAGGCCCCAGCACATCCCGTGCAATGCATGCTGCCTTTGTCACTCCACATGTCATTTTACGGAGAACATCTTGATCCTCTCCACACTTCTTCATAAATTTCAGGATGTGTTCTCCTGCTGCAAATGATAAGTTGTGTTTAGCAAGGAGAGACACAAAACCAACCTCTGCCTCAACCACCTTTGTACTTGCTAAACTCTGTGGTCCAAAGAAATCCACCATAGATCTTCCAGCTGCATGCTTGCAATTCTGCCTGTGTTTCTCACTGTTAGCATGTTGTTGCAGGTCATGTCGGCCCCCATGATGGATTGTGAAATCCGTGTTACAAGTCTTGCAGAAGGCAAATTTCACTCCGCGCCTACTCATAGAAAGCCAGTCAAAGGCACTTGCCTAGCTTGGCTGAAAAATTGTGTATCTTCTCTTCTTTGGGGTGTGAGCTGTATTTACAACCCTGTCCTCACTGCAGTCTGGGTAGTCTATACCTAGCAGGGTTGAAAAACAGTGTTGTTAGACAATGAAACAAATGGGACTACAGTGCAGAAAGGAAAATTAGAAGATGTCCTCAATAGCAAAGATATAAGACAATAGGGCCATAACCTACCCAATTCACTGGAAGTTTCCTGACTTTGCACCCTCTTCTCTTGCTCATCTCTGCTCCTTTTGTTTACTGTAAAGGCTTGCATGCTTCACTTCCTTGCCTCAATGACACTTTCAATCCTCTGGTGCTCACTTGCCCACTTATCTTTATCCAAAAACAAAGTCAATTAGTTTCAGAGACGTACGAGGGTGACAAGCAGCAGAAACATACAAACACTTTAAAAACTGCTCTTAATAAACCTAGAAAGTTGCTACAAGGACCTGTCATTGCATAGAGCCCCCCCCCAAAAAAAAATATATATAAAATAGACATTGGGGACAAGCAGCAGACCTGTCTTTGCATACAGTTTCTCCAAAAAAAAAGGCAATTACTTTGAGACGTACTAGTGGACAAGCAGCAGAAACATGCAAAAATTTTAAAATATTGCTCTTATAAACCTAGAAAGGGCAATTACTTTCAGAGACATCCTAGGGTGACAAGCAACAGAAACATGCAAACACTTTAAAAACTGCTCTTAATAAACCTAGAAAGTTGCTAGAACAAGGACCTGTCATGGCATACAGCCCCCCCCCAAAAAAAAAAAATATATATAACAGACATTAGGGACAGGCAGCAGAAACAGACACTTTAATATTGTTGTTTTAAACTTAGAAAAGTTGCTAGAACAGGATCTGTGGGACAAGCAGCGCAAATACAGACTAAATATTGCTTACACACTAAAAGTTGCTAAAATCACAGGGTCTGTGCTAGCATAAGGGAAATGTTTGCAACTATTACAGACTAAAACACTTACCTCTGCTCTGTCTATCACTTCAGCTGAGCTCCTCAACTCAATACAATCCAAATACACAAAGTCGAAAATCCCGGTTGTCCAGCAGCACAGCAGAAAGAAAAATCTCAGCCCTTGTACAACACTGCAAACAGACTTCTCTCGCCGAGTCACCTCTCCTGGCAGGCAGGCTAACTTCCACTGACTCCTGTCTTCTTCCCTGATGTCTTCGATCTGGACTGCAACTGGCACCGCTCCTTCCTTCTTCCAGCCTAGTGTTGAAACTCCAATGATCGAACACAAAAAAAGTAAAATTTGTGATTCCTGGAAGCCTTTTTCAAGCCATCATTTTGGTGCAAAAAGGCTTCCAGGAACATGACTGGCCTCTATTTGGGAGCTCTCATTGACTCCCATCCTCCTCAGATTCTCTACTTGACTGGCTCATAGATAGAGTTTGCGATTGGCTGTAAATGCGGTCTATGAGCCAATCAAAAACTGCAGAGCACAGCCAATATGGATAGCAGCAGAGCTATGCATTGGTTTGTATACCGCAATGCCAATTGGCAGTAATTGTGGTACACAAACCAATCAAAAGCCTTGTAGCGGAGCCACAGCTGTTCAATGCGGAACAGCGGAACAGTGGCTTCGCTCTTCATTAAATGTGGTGCATTACGCATAATCCGGAGCACTTGGATGCTCTGGATAGGATCCACAAGTTCAAAATAGGTGCAATCACCTCATACAGCAGACCTGTCACTAGTGGTGCCCCCCAGGGATCTGTTCTGGGACCCCTACTGTTTGGCATCTATTTCTCAGAGGTCCAGGCAGAGGCAATGGGCCTGTGGCTGACCAAGTTTGTGGATGACTGTAAATTGGGTGCTGTTACTGACTCCCAAAATGATGTTAACATACTGCAAGAGGGTCTCACAGCTACAAATAGCTGGTGCCAAAGTCATGGCCTTAAGTTAAAAACAAAAAAATATTACCATACCATTTGGCAAAAACATGGCCCCTAATGATTACCATGTCAACAGCAACCCCCTAAGAACAGAACCTGTGGTGAGAGACCTAGGTACTCAGGTTGACAACAATCTCACATTCGACCATCATGTGACTGTCAGAAAAGCCTTTTACTTGGTTCATCTCATAAGTAAAGGGATTGCATCCAGAAAAAAAGGAGGTTATTACCTGTCTGTACTCCTACCTCATTAGACTTATAATTGAGTATAATGCCCCGTTTGGTATGTGCTTCTCCAAACACCTGCACCAACTGGACAGGCCACAGAAATACTTCACAAAGAGAATCCAGGGCCTCCAACACCTGTCCTATGCGGAAAGGCTCAAATCACTATCATTTTACTCAGTATCATACAGATTGTTCAGAGGTGATATGTGTCTCACCTACAAGGCAATATCGGACCCTGCTCTACTAGAGATGCTCCATATCCATAAGTCTAACTCCTGGTGCATTACCTGCTTGATAGGCTAAATCTAATATGCAACATCAACAAAACTGCTGAAGAGACATGTTTGTCTCGCAGAGGCTGCCCCATCTCTGGAACAGACTTCCCATACATGTCAAACAGAGTACCTCGCTGACCCTCTTCAAGTGCAGCCTTGATGAATGGATGGGAAACCACAAATTTGTCCCAGGGGTTCCACCTTTGTCCCTCACTGACAGGGTTGACAGGTGCTGACTGAGGTTTCTTTTTTGGGAATAAACTCTTGGCTAGGCTTATAAGGGCCCCAGAGCCATTAGCCTAGTAACCCCCTATGATCTTAAGTCTAAATTTGAAGGAGTAGGGATTTCTTGACTATTTAGTAGGAGGCTGGAGGCAACAATATGAGATGTGAGTACAAAAGAGAATGTTTTGTTGCATACCAGCTTTCTGCTGTAAAATACTGCATGTCAGATACAAGTTTATACATTAACAGTCCTCTGGAGTAACATTTATTTCTTTTCTTGATCTTAAATGTAGCTTCACACCTTTACTCTAGCTCTCTAAAACACTTTGGCATGATACTGTATACAACCATTGCATACTTTTAGCTCATATTTAAACTAAATGATACAGATGTCAAATTTCTCCCAAAAAGCCACATTTTATACATTATTCATTACCATATAACTCACAGTAGAAGAGACAGACTGTGTTTCTGAAAATCTTTTGTACTTATTAAAAAGGTGTAAAATCAAAAACTGACCTTTATCTGACCAGCTTCATTTCGTAGAAACTAAACCTCCTATAATCTGGATATGTTCTATCCCTTTCAACAAGCTAAAGCACCTTCAAGCCTGGTATGAAGGCCAGTTGGAAGATTTTTTTTACACTTGATTCTTGGGTATATACCCCTCACACATAAACACACTCCTACAAACATGTGGGCACACACACACACACACACACACACACACACACACACACACACACACACACACACACACACACACACACACACACACACACACAATCAAAGACGTGCACACATACACACATACACATTGACAAAATATCATATGAGATAAAATGTTTTTATGTGCATGTCTTAAATCATAGAAACTAATTTCTAACTTGCAGGAAATGTGCACTACAGGACAATCTCTTTTTTTGATTGCTAAACTTCATTTAGGACAGATTCTATAACTATAAACTTTTACGGTAAATCCAAAATTTCACAAGTCATAGGTAATATAACATCAAATGTCCAAGCAAAAACTTGCATTTCATTTATATTCGATGACTTAACAAGCTTAGAAAATACTAGTAAGTAGATATAACATGCAGTCGCACAAGTAATTTTTTAACTGGAATTCAGAATGTGTGCACCAATCATATGGATAAAGAGTTTTGTGTAATTCTATACTCTTTCAAGAAAGATTATTCTTAGAAGTACTACTGTACAACAGGATGCCTCTTACACAGCAAAAGTGACTTCCATACCTTCTGAAGATATTAATGACAGATATGTAGCTTTTCCTTTAACTGATACAACCCATTATTGAAAACAATGCTTTCTGTAGCCTTCAAACAAGCCACATTAAATAGCTTGAAAAGAAGCAATGATTCCTTGCTAGAAAAATCAAAAGGTTTGAAAACTTGAACTGTTCAGTACAACTGCAAGAACTGCCATTATACTGTATTATTATAATTTACTCAGAGGAAGCAGCTGCTATAAGGCATTGTCTGCTCTAGCTCCATCTGAAATTCTAAACATCTTGGAGTTTCTATTATAGTAGCATTTGTGTCACTGTTGATTTCTGTTTAATGTCCCCTATTTACTTTGGCTAGTTTGTCCTCTGACACTTCACACATTGCAGATTCTTATTACCTTTCTGTAAAACTCAGAAGAACACTGTACATTCCAAAAACTATCACATCACTTAGTTTGAATACAGCTCAGCTGAGCTCACCTCACAGTTGTATTATATGCTGCTTGCTTGACTAACCTGTGTTATGTGACCACCAGACAGCCGCAAACAGACTTCTCTCGCCGACCAAGTCAGTCACCTCTCCTGGCAGGCACTGGGCAGGCCCCGGCTCCCGTCTTTTTCTCCCCTGATGAAATGATGTCTTCAATCTGGATTCTCTGCAACTGGCACCGCTCCTTCCTTCTTCCGGCCTAGTATCGACTCCAAGTTCTCCAACGATCAAGATGGAACACAAAAAAGTAAAATTCCCTCCCAATTCCTGGAAGCCTTTTTCAAGCCATTAATTTGGCGCTAAAAGGCTTGCAGGAACACGATTGGTCTCCATTTGGGAGCTCTCATTGGCTCCTGTTCTCTGCATATTCTCTACTTGATTGACTCGTAGACCGAGTTTGAGATTGGCCGTAAATGTGGTCTACGAGCCAATCAAAAACTGCAGAGCACAGCCAATGTGGATAGCAGCAGAGCTATGCATTAGTTTGTATACCGCAATGCCAATTGGCAGTAATTGCGGTACACAAACCAATCAAAAGCCTTGTAGCGGAGCCACAGCTGTTCAATGCGGAACAGCGGAACAGTGGCTTCGCTCTTCATTAAATGCAGTGCATTCCGCATAATCTGGAGCACTTGGATGCTCTGCTCCATAGTTTTGCTAGACTCTTATTCAAATTGGTTTGAGATTGATCTGCTACCTAACCTAACCTAACCTCAACTGCTGTTATTACCAAGTTGAAAAGTCATTTCTCAGTTCATAGCAGTCCACATAAACTTTTTTCTGACAATGGTACTCAATTTACTAGTCAGCTGTTTCAGAAATTTGCAAAAGAATGGGACTTTGTATATGTCATTAGTAGTCCTGAATATCTTCAGTCCAAGGATCTAGCTGAAAGAGCAGTGCAGAGTGCAAAGCAATTACTTGAAAGGTCAAAGTGAGACAATACTGATGTGTTCTTGAATTTGCTTAATCTCAGAAACCTACCTCGTGATGGTATTCTTGGCTCACCTGTTCAAAGACTACTTTCCAGGCAAACTAGAACTATGCTACCTATTTCTTCAAGTTTGTTGCAGCCTAAGTCAAAGAAGACTAAAACCATCAAGGCTCAATTGTTTAAGAAGTGTAATATCCAGAAATCTAGTTATGACCAATCAAGCAGATTACTTTGAGGGAAGGAAAGATGGTACAAATTCAGACAACAAAAGGATTTGATCGAATAGGACAGATAACAGGCATTTGTGTCAAGCTGAGATCTTGCTTGGTAAATTCCAAAGGCATGGAGTATAAGAGTAATTGCAGGCATCATCTTCCTGTACCAGAATCATCATCATCATTTCAATCACAACATTGTATCTGTGATGTGGGCTCTAAATTGAAGAGTGAATCAGACATTATTTTCAGACCAGAATGTTTTCAGAATTCTGACTCCATTCCCGAAAGTGATTTGAACATTCCACAGATTAGTCATTTTGAAGATACTGTTCCAGATGCTAAAGTTAACATTCTATTTTATGTCACACAGTATGGATGAGTATCTAAACCAAGTGTGAAATACACAGCAACGTGGACTTGATTGTACATACCTATATGTCTGAATATTGTATAATGAGTGACTAAAAAGATACCTGTGATTTCTGCATGCCAAACAGTCCCATAACAATTGCATGGTCTATTTCTCAAATAGGGAGGATGTAGATCATAGTATAAAATGTGTGCTATGTCTTTAAGAAGCATGCAAGGCTGTATGTACACATATATATATTCCACATGTGCAAATACCTAGTGCCATTTTGAAGGAGCAGCTAGGGAGTGAGCATGCAAGATCTTGGTCATTAGTTGTATATAAGTTATTTAAGTTAGAGTCAATAGTCAACAGTAGTAATGTGTTTGTATGAGATAAAGATGCTTGAACAGAACCCACAAAGACTTGTTTATTCGTGTCCTAGACATGAAAGCAACAATAGAGTCATATAAAAAAGAAATCTACACTTTTTCCATGTTAGCCATTTATTCCTCTAGTGAGGAGTCTGGTGTTGAGTTCCTTAGAAAGCCAAGTACCTCTTTCACTCTTACACAATAATCATTTTATGTTTGGATAAAGAGTTGAAAAAAGGATGCCATTAGTGCAGAAGTACAATAGCTAACTCTTCACTTTGGCCTGGATAACAGTCACTACTTCACATATGTAGAATTGTTGTCAAAAATGTAATCTGGATGAGTGGCAGAAGAGATTAGTTAAAAGAACAGACATTTTAGATTGAGATCTGTTAACGAGATAACTGTACTGCTATTATACTAAGGTTGCATTTCAGTGACCAGAAAGAAAAGTAACTCTAGGATGGAATGGTGTGATGTGTCATTTAAGATACTCATGATTCATATGGTCGTCTTCTTTTGGAAGATAATTACAGTGGGATTTTGAAAACAGGAAAAATTGGAATTAATGTGATTACTGACTGACTGATAATTATATATACATCTACCTGATAAATTACCTGGTCTGCCATATCTACAGTATATATGTTGTAGGAACATAGCAGGTCAATTTCCTTTTACACACATTGTTTTCTTAGTTAATTCTTTTAAACATGCATTACAAATTGTATATGCTGTACATATAGCCAGACCTTTAAATAAGGTCAGGTGTGTTTTCTTAAAAGACTGCTCCCTGCGTCATCATTTATTACACCACAAATTACTATGTTATGCAGTGAAGACTTCACAGTATTTAGTCTTGGTATTCAGGTCAGTGATATAAGCATCTATAGTTTCTATAGGATATAGTCTTCTGAGAAAGGAAACATAATAAATGGCAGGCTATTTCTGGGCTGGTGATAACTGAAATTAAACAAATGTATTGTTTAAAAACAACTATGAATGTTAAAACTGATGTGTCACAGCTTTGTAGCTCTGAATCTAAGTTCAGGTTTGATACTGATGGCATCATTGATACCTGGAAATTCTGTGGCATTTGTTTAATTTCAGAAATATTGCTTTTTAAATAGTATTTGTATACACTAATGATTATTTTACATTGCCATTTTAAATGTTAATTAATTGCTAATCAGATTCATTACCAACAAGTATAAAATGAGATGAGACCATGAAATTGTGTTCTGAAGAAGTCATTTGACGAAAGCGCTTGACTATTGTGGATTTTTTTCTCTGTTGTGGATGTCATTTATTTTTTTGTGATTTTAAAAAATAAATATTTACTTGGGCTGTAGTACATTGGCTCCAGAAGTGGACATTTCCTTTCAATTGTGTTCCTTTTCCACTTTTACACCCTTTGATTGGTTATTAAATAAATGTCTAGAGCTAAAGCATCTGTTAGTCATCTTTAACTATGCAAATCTTTCTGTAATGTCTTGCATAATTTCTTTCATATGTTTGTTGATTTATTTTTGTCATCAGCAAAGTATATGCAGATATTTCTTCCCACAATTTTCTTTGTACCATATTTATTTACTATATCTACAATTTCCTTCCAGATCTCTCATGAAAAAAAGGTTACTACCTGATTATAAAAGTGAAATAAATAAGGCAATACAAGTAAACATAGTGTAGCCTAAGAGCAACATTTTCTAAACAGAAAAGAGAAGAAAAATGCAATTGCACTGAGAATGTGTATAGAGTTACACATTTTAGTATTAACAGTAACCACACTTTACAGTTGAGAAGAACAGTAGCTAATATTGGAATAAGAAAATTGCTTATTTAAAATAGAAACTGACCAGTTAAGCAAAATAAAGAACAAACATCTGCAAGAGACTATCTCTTTGGACACTTATTCCCCATGCCAAATTGTTATTTTGTAATGTGCTGAAAAGCTGCTGTCACGTTTGAACATCTTTTAGCCATTCATGTAAATTCTGTAATCACAACCGCCTTGGTTTTGTCAACTGTACTATGACATTCCCTGCTTATGGACCTAAATATAATCTTTTCTTTTTAAATTTACAATTATACAGAGCTGTTAGGCAAATGTATTTGATGGCCAGATAAATTCTCCCTGCTTTAATTACCTGTTTGGATTTAAGTGTTTATTGTATCAAGAATTTGACAATAAACCATGAGAAAGTAAGGTAATCAACTGCAAACAAACCACCTGCCTGTTATCTCAGTTTTTAATTCTGTTAGAACAGCTGCATTTGCCTAGATCATATGGCTAGATGCAAACCTTGCCAGTTCCTAAGCAAACATCATTAGCTGACAACATACTTTTAAATGATAAAGACTCTCATATATATCTGGAATGTGTTTCTTGACAAATAGCTTATTGTATATAGTATAGTATATAAAATACAAATGATGAGTTTTTGTATATGTGTATGCCAAGCAAGTACTTAGAAAAAGCAACACAGAGAACACTGTTAAAAGGTGAAACTGAGTTTCATATCAGTTTGTTGCATTTGTGTGTAGTAAAACAAAAAAAATATGCTAAGCCTCTTGTTTTATTTAGCAGTGTCACACATATAAATAGGTTAAAAGTTATGTAATATGGTTGTTTAGTTCACAGTAATTTATATGAACATTGCTGTCTGCTTTTCTTGCCTTGATTTCTGCCTGCTTCTTTGTAGACATAAGAAACATTATACTCCTGAGAAAACAGACAGTAAATCACAAGGAGAGTCTCTACCTGACTGAGTTCTAGCTTTACAGAAAATGTAATTATCATTTTGTAATTGCAGAATAAGGGGCTTATTATGTTGTGTTTAAAATATAACCAAGAACACAAACCAAAGAATGCCAATGAGGAAAAAAACTCTTAAAACTTTATACAAAGACTTTGAAAGGAAGCAATAATTCTGAGTATTGCAATTCTAAGTAAATAGATGAAAAAATGTTGCTTGACATGACTTAAGATCTCAGCTGTTTTATGATCTTATCTTTTTCAGGATACAATTTCTGCTGTGAGATAGAGGAGGCCTAGTCCCAACACAATGGTATGTCAATATGTATAACCACATCAGTTAATTTTAAATAAGAACAAATTGAAAATTAACAACTACATGGAGCTCAAAAGAAATATTACTAACATTATAGAGGACATAAAGAAAATATACTGTAACAGCTATAAATAAATGCAAGCTGAAGGTCATGCTGCTCAATTCTAGAAGTCTAAATCTCAAGATATACTTGCTCGAAGCACTCCTCAAAATGGAGAAAATTGACATTTGTGCTGTAACGGAGACCTGGTTTAAAGCAGCAGAAAGCACCCCTGTGCTACCAGGCTATACCTCATTCCACACCATTCAGCACCAGAACATGGACTGAAGCTCCAAAGGCAGTGGTGTCTCCATATTCATAAAGGATATGTGCACCTCCAGACTAGTAGCCCAGCATAAAGCATATGAGATACTTCAGGTACAACTAACATTGGGTAAGATGATGATTCAGGTCATAGCCTGCTATAGGTCCCCAACCATGTCCCAAGAGTCTCACTCCACATTCCTAAGCACCCTGGAATCTATTAGGGTCCAACCCAATACTCTCACACTAGGTGACTTCAACTACAGCTCCATCAACTGGGAAAACTACTTATGCACCAATACAGTGGTCCAACACTTCCTGGAATTCATCAACTCCAGTGCCCTGGACCATCTCATTCTTACCCCCACTAGAGGAAGCAACATCATTGACCTGGTTATTACTAACATGAGCAACCGTTACTGTACACCAATAGTCAATTCCTCCCTGGTTAGATCCAACCACAAACTAATCACCATGGAAATCCACATCTCACCCACACCCCCCACAAAGGTAACCACCATGAATAGCTTCTCAGGAGCTGAGTTTGGGCACCTAAAAACAGAAGTGGCTAACTTCACGGCATCCATGTCAATGGAAAATAGATGCATGGCTGCCGAATCATAAACCAATGCACTATATGAACACATACATAAATGCATGGAACTAGCCATACCCAACAGAACCAAGACGTTCTCCTCCAAGAAAAGGAAGCCAATCTGGTGGTCCCCTGACATTAATAAACTCTACAACAGAAAGAAGAAACTTTTGCAGAATAAGGTGAAGTCCCAAGAATGGAAAAACTCCCTTATTAGTCTCAACCAAAAGATGATATCCCTCATCAAAACCTCTAAAGCCAGCTATGAAGGCAGAATTGCGGCAGACACTAAAAACAACCACAAAGCCTTCTATAGCTATATCAAGAATCTCCACAGCAATGCCCAGGTTTGCTCTGAGTTACTGTAAAATGGTACCACCTATATTGAGCCGAGATATTGCCGACATACTGGCTGACAGATTCAGTGCCAACTTTACCCCTCTCTCCTCCCCTAAAGGACCAATCACAATACCGGAGGAATGCCAGGCACCCAGCGTTACTCCAGCACAGGTTAACGCTGCATTGTCCAAGATACAACAATATCCCTGGATGTGTTTTACATGAACTACAAAGTGAACTGCCACCACATCTGTGTGCCCTGTTCAATCACAGCCTTACCTCAGGCTTTGTCCCTACAGAATGGCCCACTGCTACAGTCATCCCTCTCCATAAAGGGGGAGAGACTACAGACCCTGCGAATGATTGCCCCATTAACCTGATGAGTCTGATATGTAAGACTAAGGAGCGCATCATCATGGACCTAATTAACAAGGATATAGGGAAGCTCCAAACTCTAGATCCCACACAATTTGGTTTTCTGAAAGATAGATCATGACTGCTCAACCTGGTTGACTTTTTTGAGTCAGTCACCAGAGCTGTGGATGAGAGCAAGGCAGTTTATGCAGCCTACCCCAATCTGGCCAGTGCCTTTGATAACATTCCCACTCAAGAATTATTAATAAACTCACCAAGCTAGGCATCAACCCCTATATCACTAGGTTGTTTGCAAATTGGCTCAAAGATAGAACTCACAGTGTGAAAGTAGCAGACTCCAAGTCAGACTGCTGACCAATCATGAGTGGAGTCCCACAGGTATCAGTCCTGGGTCCTCCCCTGTTTGGCATCTACTTCTCAGAAGTCCAGGCCAATGTAAAAGGACTCTGGCTGACCAAGTTTGCAGACACCTGCAAGGTGGGAGCCATTATTAACTCCCCAAGTGATGTAGACATCCTACAGAAATGCCTCACTTAGACCAATGATTGGTGTCAAAACCATAGCCTTAAGCTTAATGCCAAAAAAATGCATCATCATCCACTTTGGGAAAAACTAATTTCCCACTAATTACCACATTGATGGGTGCCCGCTGAACACTGAAGGCATTATAAGAGATCTGGGAACACAGGTTGACAGCAACCTCTCCTTCAACCACCACATTGCCACTGTGGTCAGAAAGTCCTTCTATGTGGCACATATCATTACCAAGGGTTTTGCATCCAGAAAGAAAGAGGTCATCATCTCTCTCTACTCTTCCCTCTTTAGGCCAATCATCAAGTATAATGCCTATTTGGCATGTACTTCACTAGACACATGCAACAGCTGGAAAGGCCACAAAAGTACTTCACAAAGAGGATCCTGGGCCGTAAACACATGTCCTACATGGACAGACTCAAACAACTCCAGCTATTCTCTGTCTCATATCATCTACTAAGAGGTGATCTCTGCTTGACTTACAAAGCCATGTCTGACCCAGCTCTGTTAGAAATGCTACATCTAAGGAAATCCAAATCCCTCTGCACCACACACTCCAGAGACCTCAACCTCATTACCACAATCAACAGAACATGCTGGAGGGACAGGTTCCTCACCCAGAGACTGCCCATGCTCTGGAATAGACCTCCCATGCATGTGAAGCAGAGAACCTCACTGGACCTCTTCAAGAGAAATCTTGATGAGTGGATGGGCAATAGAAAGTTGACCACTGGTATCACCGCAGTGGCTCTACTTGATAGAGGCACTGGGAACTAATGTCAGGCGGCATGATGCCAGGGCACTTCTATGTGCTAGGCTTGTAAAGGCTCCAGGGCTATTAGCCTAGTACACACCTATGAACCTATATTTCAGTTTCTTATCAGAATGCTCTTTTAGCAGTATATCATACCTTATAATTTGCCATAAAAGTGTCTAAAATGCAAAAATGAGCTAATTTTACATTGCAGCATGGGTTACACATCATGCATTTTAGTTACAAAATTGTCATTTCTGAATTCCAATGTAGAATAACTTTATGAATGGACAAATGGATGAATGACATCCGATGAAGGTAATTAAGTATGAGATGCTTGATTGACATTGACTAATATTGTCACAAAATGGAATCCTTGTTCTCTGACTGAATTTAATATATAAAACATTGACTTACATGCAGAGTTAAAAAAATGAGCCTCTTCATTAAGTGGCTATTAAACCTTAGATTAGATTATCTCATATGAAAGCTAGAAGCCCATAGCATGCAAGAATTAGCATGATTATCTTTGCTAACGTATTTACTTGTATCTCAGCTTATTTTTTTCTCTACTGCATCTATTGCTGAAAGTTGCTCTTAAACTTTATATATCACAGAAAAGATGTATATGAATAAAGTTAGAAATGAGCACTTCACAATGTAATTTGTCATCTGTGCTTGTCATTAGGTGCAGAGAAGGATGGCTACTACCCTGATAATAAACTTAAAGGTGTTTTCCCTGTTTTTAATCACATTCATTCTTGATATCCCAGGCTATAAGCAGTTAATATTTCATTCATACATTGTGGATGGGTGAAACTTAAAAGAATTCAATGCAATTTCTTTTTATTTGAAATGTTTACCTTGCCTGAAGCTTTCATGGCAGTATTTGGCCTAGTTGTTGTTTTCATGGTGAGGAGGCATATTGCCTCAGATTTGTGAGTGGGCTGGGTGGTGCAGTGGTGCAGCAGTTAGCATTGTCACCTCACAGCAAGAGGTTCTCTGGATTGATTCTCAACTGGGGTACCTTCTGTGCAGTGTCTGCATGTCCTTCCTGCATTTGCACAGGTCCCCTCTGTGTGCTCCAGTTTTCTCTCATATTCCAAAGACATATGCCTGGAGCATTTTACTCCAGGCCTCTGCTGAAAATAGGGTTTGTCCTAGTCAGACTTTTGTTGTAAACAAATGTTAAATAAATAAATAAAATGTCACAGAGAAAAAAAAATTAACCCATCTCTAAATCTCGAAACCGAACTACTGCAGACTTTTTTTCCATATCTGTGTTTTACTCCTTGTGTTGTTTTATGCCTCAGATTAACTCATATCTCAAAGCATGTCTTAGAATAGAAACCATCTCTTTGTCTTTTCTTGCTTTTTAAACGTTTTATTAATTTTAAAACACTTATTTTACAAAACTATTTAAAGATAAATGGAACAAAAAGCATAACTATTTACAAATGTCCACAACAAAATCAAACATAGAAAACAAAAATCATTAAAATTTATCAAGTAAATCACTTAAATTTGACCATAATCCAAACTGGTGAGTTATATCTGAAGTTCTCATTTTGACAGTTGGAAATTCTTTTTTACAGACATTTTTGCTAAATTAATGAATTCAGTGAATTAAATGGTAGTTTGACATTTCCAATTCTTTGTGACTATTTTTTTTATTGCTATAGCTAAAATGGACCAAAGGAGAGGCATCTGCACTCCAGGAAGGGAATCCAGAAATGGAGCATTAAATAAAATCAAAGAGTTAGAAATTATACAATTAGCTGTCCACAAAGCTTAGGAAAAAAATTTAAATTCAACCCAAAAAGGAGTTACTATTTCACAAGCCAATGTCACATGAAACCAATTTGCATTTGTGACTTCATTATACTTCCAACAATTAATTTTCCCATAGTTATATATTAAAGCCGCTTTATGTAGATTTAGAAAAGCTCTGCAAAGAAATCTTCATGTACATATATTCAATAAAGAGAAGTAGACTTTCCCATAGATTTAAGAATTAAGCATGTATCTTTGTCAGAAAAGGAATTCTCATTAATCTTAAATTAGTAATTCCAAAATAATAAATCTCTGGAACCAAACTCTTCTCTTATTAGTTTATAAATTATTGATATATATGATTTATTCTTATTTGAGTTACTATTGATTCTGAAAAAAAAAACTTAAGTATCTTTATAAAGCCCCACAAAGTCCAATAACCATCCAACGGGTGACAACGAAATAAATAATTTATTTTGTTGTCACCCGTTGGATGGTTATTGGACTTTGTGGGGCTTTATCTTTTTTATAGCTGTCTGCCCTTGTGGGTGTTTTCGTTCTGCATCTTTGCAATATGTTTTATTTGAAAATCCATGGAGATTTTGATTTTATCACCATGTTTTTTACAAGATTGTATAGTCAAACAATTGTTATTTTCTAAACAGTGTCTTACAAGAAGATAATCTGTATTGTGTAATTTATTTCCAAATAAAATTAATGTCAAAAGATTAAATTTACATCTATGAGGTCTAGCATTTTGTTTATATTAAAAGTTCCCAAATAACCTTCAGTATTTGATATAGGGAACAATAAAACAATAAATCTTTAAATGTATAATTATACTCTCTCTGTCTTTTCTCTCTCTCTCTCAGTCTCTCTTTTTTGTTTTGTTTCTCTGTCTATCTGAGTAGAAAGACAGAGAGGAGGTTCCTTTGTATGTGTAATATATTTAATGGTAGGTGGTTTCAGTTTGTGCACTTTGCCTCAAGTCAGGTTAAGGAGTTATGATATACACTGTTAGCAGGAAAAGCTACACAGTTCTTCTTGGATAGTAATTGGATATTGCACAACATAAGGCATTACTTACTTCATGGAAATAATCTGATTAGACAGTGTAGAATAGTGTGTTTGTGTTGTACCTTTAAGAAACATTTCAAGGACAGCACATGCATATAAATAGCAAGCATGTGCCAGCTTCAGTGCCATTCTGAGAGTGCAGCCAGAGAGTGAGCATGTATGAGTGTAATAGCTAGTTTGTTTACAAGTTTATTTGAGTTAAAGTTATTAATGCTCAATTCTGATGTGTTTATACATAATAAAGCTGCTTGAACAGAACCCACAGAAGTTTGTCTGTTTTATCCTGACCACACAAGCGACATGGTGTCAGAACCGGGATTCCAGAGACTGCTTTTCAGAGCTACAAGGTGCAGATTTAACAGTGAAGGTAAACTAAGTGAATCGAGTACAAAAAGGGCCAGAAATGAACTAAAGGTAATGAAAATGTGCATGAAGGATTTATTTATTAAAAAAAGATAAAATGGAGCATTACAAGGGCACAGAATGCATTGATAAGCAAGCGAGAGGCACAAAAAGTTTACTAATTAAACAAAATATTTAAAATTAAGATATTTGACAAAAAGATTGCCAAAAAAGCACATAAGGGGTTTGGAATTACCTCAGAATTGCAAAACTAGCATGTTTAAAGTAAAACAAGTATGTTTAGCATAAAACAAACACAAGAAAAGTATAATGGACATGAAAATAAAGACTAAAAGAGCAAAACAGATATAACAAAGGGCAAAAAGGGAACATTAAGCATAAATAAAGCAAGGTGAGCATGTTTTTTGGCAAGATACTGTGTTTTGGCATAAACTGCTATTTTGTATTGATTGAAGCTATTCAGGGCATAACTAGAGTTATTTGAAGTATCTTAAAGTGTGTAAAAGTGCTTACAGTGTGTGTGCTTATTACTGTGCATTTATTCCAAAGAGTACAACTATTTTGTAACGTGCAGTCAAAATGCAGCCATTTCAAAAAGTGTCTTGACTTGGGTGTGTCTATTCACAGAGTGCCGCCATTACAAAGATTTTTTTGTACTGTCAGAGTTAATTAGCAAAGTACAGCCATTTTGGGAAAGTTTCAGTGTGCTGTATACTGTTTAGTCACAAAGTGCAGTTACTTTGAAATGTTTTTCACTCTGAGCTTCTTCTGCCCAGTTTATTCACACAGTGCAGTTATTTTGAAATGTTTCTTACACTGATAAGAGATGATTTCTTACAATATAGTGATTTGAAGAGTATTCTTATGCCCAGGAAACGTATTTCACAAAGTTCAGTTATTCAGAGGTTTGTTGTGCTATTGGACATAGTTACAAGAACTGGCATAAATTTCTAGCATATGTATATGTGTACATATTTGTATAGTTACAAGTGGACTTGGGTTGCGTTGTGTTTTACTATAATTTATTGACATGGCAGATGGATTTTGAAAACCATCACCACTTGTATTTGATCAGAATATTGCAAATAATTGGACAATATTTGATCAAGAGTACAATATTTTATATAAGCAGCTTATTTTGATAAAGATGCATGCACCTGGGCATTCATTTTGCTAAACTTAGCTAGGTCAGAGACTATTGAAAGAGAGCATTCATTTGTGTATGCTTCATGAATATGGAGGAGAAGGGGAAGACCTTCATATTGTTGTACAGGCTGAATCAAGGGAAAACCCCAAGTATTTGAAATGTAAATTCAGGGAAATGTATAACTCCCAGACAAATGTTACATTAGAGAGGCGTTTGTTTTACATAATAGATCAAAAACCAGGAAAAACTTTTGCAGCTTATATTACTGACCTAAGAAACAAAGATAAAATGTGTAGGTGATAAAGGCCAGGCTTGTGTGTGGCATTAATAGTGCTGCAGTGAGAAAAATTTTGCTTTGTGACAGTGATTTAACACTGAGCAAAGCTACTGAGATTTGTGAAATCCATGAAGTTGCACACAAGTATGCTTGCAAGTGATAAGAGCATGGTTTCAGCAGGCTCCAGAGCAAATGTAGACAGCATGCAACACATGGCTAGCAGAAGCAGGCCTGAGCACATGGCAGCTGTAACCCCTGTGGGTGTTGCAGAAAAAAAACTGTAATTTTCCAGCAAGTTCTAAGACTAGTGCAGTGAGAAGGACATGCTCAGTGCAGTATAAGAGTGAGTCAGCAAAACCCAAATCAAGCTTTATTGTTAACTGTCACAATTGTGGTGCTAATCATAAGTCTAAAAGAGAAAAGTGCTTAGCATTTGGTCAGCAATGTCAAAAGTGTAAAAAATTGAAATCATTTTCAAAAGTTTTGTAAATCATGTAAACCTCACACAGTTATAAAGAACGGTCACTCAAAAAAGCAAGTTGATCATATAGAGAGCTACAACCCTACTTTCTACATGAATGGTGTGTCAGCAATTGGTGAAAAGGATGATGCAGTAAATTTGCTGGCAAAGAATGGAGTATTTTGTATTGTCCAGATCAATGATAAAACCACCAAGCACAAAGTAGACACTCGTTCAAAATGTAATGTTATGTCAGCAGACACATTTGCCAAGGTGAGAGCTGGTGAGCAACTTAATGTGGTCAGTTGTGTGAAACTTGTTGCTTATGGAGGTGAAGAAATTCAAACGGAAGTCTCAGTAATGCTTTCATGTTATTTGGCTCGGAACTGCTACAACTTACTATTTTATGTAGCCCGAATACCTGTGCAATCATTATTGCATCTCAGAGACAGTTTGAGAAGAAATCTACTTTCCAGTTTTACTGAAGCTATTTTCTCAAAGTATGCTGATGTTTTCAATGACAAGTTAGGCAAACTTCCAAACTGAAATGCATTATGCTCAAATTGAGAAAGAACTTTTGGCAATAGTATTTGCATGTTCAAAGTTTCATGATTATATTTATGGTCAAGCTATTCAGATTGAGACTGATCACCAACCTCTAGTCACTATTTTAAAGAAGCCTATGCATTCAGCTCCAGCAAGATGACAAAGAATGATGCTCAAATTGCAAAAGTACAACTTCAAAATGGTCTATGCAAAAGGTAAACTTTTTTTATCTGGCTGATACCTTATCCAGAGCACCCAGAAATACCAGAGAACAGCTTCATGCAGAGAATTTTGACTTTGATGTCATGGAAGTGCATACGTTTTCTACCATGAGACTTGATGAGCTAAGAAATTACAGAGAGACTGGTCCCCTTTTGCAAATGCTCAACCACTTCATTAATGTTGAATAGCAGTCAAAGCAATCTAGTGTACCAACTGAAGTGCAAACTTATTTTCCTTACAGAGATATGATGTTGATGGAAGATGGAATTATTTTCAAATATCCTAAAATTGTTATTCCTGCTTCCTTACAATGTGAATATATCCAGATTTTGCATTGTGGTCACCCAGGTTTTGAATCTATCAAAATAAGGGCAAGAGGACTAGTATTTTGGCCTTTCTAGCAAAAGATATTGATAACGTACTTTCTTCTTGTTCAGTATGCAATAGTACTAAACCACATTTGTAAAAAGAACCACTTCAGCTAAGTCAAGTTCCTGAACTACCTTGGTCAACAGTAGCCACTGATATATTCGAGTGGAACAATCAGCATTACTTAGTGTTGGTAGACTCTTATTCAAACTGGTTTGAGATCAATTTACTACCTAACCTAACATCCTCTGCTGCTGTCACCAAGTTGAAACATCATTTCTCAGTCCATGGTAGTCCACACAGAGTTATCTTTGACAATGGTACCCAATTTGCCAGTCAGTTGTTTCAGAAATTTGCAAAACAATGGGACTTTGTACATGTTACTAGTAGTCCAGAATACCTACAGTCAAATGGACTAGCTGAACGTGCAGTACAGAGTGCAAATCAATTACTAGAGAAGTGAAAGTGTGGCAATATCGATGTCTTTTTAAATTTACTCAATCTCAGAAACATACCCGTGATGATATACTTGGCTTGCCTGCTCCGAGACTTCTATCTAGGCAAACCAGAACAACATTGCGTATCAGTTCCAGTTTGTTGAGGCCTAAAGCAAAGAACAACAGAACAATCAAAGCCCAACTATTCAGAAAGCATTCTTTTCAGAAGTCCAGGTATGATAAATTGGGCAGATTTCTTCATCCATTGAAAGAAGGAAAAACAGTGAGGATACAAATGGTGAAAAGTTTCGACCGGATTGATCAAGTAACAGGTGTATCTCCTGAGCCGAGATTCTACTTCCTAGAATCTGAGGGTGTGAAGTACAGGAGAAATCACAGACATCTTCTTCCTGTATCAGAATTGATATCACAGCATTGTTCCTGCGATACAGACTCTAGATCTTAGAGCAGGCCAGACAATATTCTTGTTGTAGAACGTGTCTTAACTTCTACTTCCATTCCTGATGATGTTCCTGACTTCCCCAAAGTTGAACATTCAGCAGAGACAGTCCCATTTTATAAACCTAATTCTAATTTCTGTGTCACACGACTTGGTCGTATTTCCAGACCTAGTGTGAAATACACAGCAACCTGGACATACTTGTCTATATGTATTTAGTTCTGTATAATTGCATGTCAAAGAATTATTTGTATCAATTGCATGTCAATTAATGTTGTCAATAATGCACGACTCATTTCTCAAAGAGGGAGGATGCAGAATAGCGTGTGTGTGTATTGTACCTTTATGAAGCATTTCAAGGACAGCACGTGCATATAAATAGCAAGCACGTGCTAGCTTCAGTGCCATTTTGAGAGTGCAGCCAGAGAGTGAGCACGTATAAGTGTAATAGCTAATTTGTTTGCAAGTTTATTTAAGTTAACGTTATTAAGCCTCAGTTCTGATATGTTTATACATAATAAAGCTGCCTGAACAGAACCCACAGAAGTTCGTCTGTTTTATCCTGACCAGACGAGTTACAGACAGTAAGTTACAAGTATTCAAAATGCGCGCATTAATAGATTCACACCTAGGAGTTTAGTCATAAGAGTTTGAGTTTGAATCATGTTTCATTTTCTGGTAAATATGCAGGCTGGTAGGATTTTAAGTATGTTTAAAACAGGCAGTGAAAACTGTTACATTCAAAGTACAAGCTGGAATATCACTACTGCTAATAATAATAATACCCAATTGTTAATCAGGTAGGCCCACTGGACAGGAATGACACAGAAGTAATATCTAGGTAAGTATACAAGGACACAGTTGACAAATAAGGGCTGAGAGAATCAAACAGTGTACCATACCTCTCAGCCTGCAGACACTGAAAACAAGCTAAGGCCCTTGAAAAAGAGGAACATCCAGCTAAAAATCAAGGCATCTAATTAGCATAAAATTTAATATCAAAAAAGCACTTCCCACCATTAGAAGGAATGTGGAATATTAATCAGATACATGTTTACAAACAGAGAGTGACAAAAACTGAAAAAAATATAAGCACACGATAAATTAGACAGTGCAAAATCTGTAGACTTTAATCAAACGTGAAAATAGGATGGACCTCCAAAAATAGGGGCATCTTAAATCATGCTTTAAAATGAGAGTGTTCTTCCAAAATAGGGACAGTTGTGAGATCTGGCATGTAACACAGAAACAATAGTATTAATCCTGTCTGCCACTTGCCAGACGAGGCAATAATTATTATATTACAGCTAAAATACTTTTCGAGCGTTAAAAGCAGAGCATGCTGATATACTTCTGCTATTATCGACTGATACCATTACAATATAATATAATGCCCTATATATCCAGAAAAGTTGTTATGGCTTCATAAATATATGTGGTCATTCTTGCAAATCGGTGGTAATCTCTGAGGATGATATAAATCAAATCCTATTTTAAAAATCTGACAGAGTGTATCTTTCATTCTAGTGATTAAATGTATTACTCAATAAACTGAAATGCTTTTTTTGCTAAATTATATAAGGTAGCTGTTTATAAGGGCCAGTGTTGATACCCAGGTGGGTTATGCAATATACTGTATAATGTATGTTCCAGTTCTGTGCTTTTTTCTTCCTAAGAGTGCTCTTAAGATACAAAAGATTGTTAAGCAGACCTCTGCTATGTTAAACCATGTCCCAGTCTTTTTAAAATTTATCAAAACATTTGTGAATCTGTTATTTGTAAGATGTTAGCTTTGCAGTGAAACAGCATCTGAAGGCAGACTAAAACCTTCAAAGGATATGCAGCCCAAGGCATTCAGTATTCAAATGATTCCCCAGGCATTCCCTGATACAGTGAAGAGCTCATTCATTGGCCTACCTGCATACTGACAGCAAACATGCCTACAGCAAAAACAAGTTATTAGAAAAAAAAATCTAAGTGCTAGAATGATCAAAACAAGTTAGCTTAAACAGGAACAGAGGTCAGTAGCTGTTTAATTTAAAAGGGAGCTTAATAACACAATGAAAGATTATAAAATAAAAGGGAACCTAAAATAAATGAGGGGAAAGACACCAGGGGAGGGAGCAAGATTTCTTTGATTATTCATTCACTGAGTAAGAACTGCATTATTAAGATTTTCCATTCTTTGAAGAGGCGAAAGTTCACATTCATCCTGGCATGACTGTTGATTTTTTTATCACAGTACATTCTATTTTTCACTCACATTCCACACAGGAGTTGTTTCTTTTCATGCTTCATTGCTGTTGCATACCCACAGTAACAGACCACAGCATAATGTTTTGTGTTTCTTTCTGCAAATATTTGATTATAGGTAGGAATGGGATTCAGAACCCAGAACTGTTGCATATCTGTGATTTGATGGATTTGCAGCTGAAATGTATCACACTTCCTTAGGTTAGTACTAGGCTAACTACCCTTGTGAGACTCAAACCTTGCATCTTGTGTTTGTAAGGCAAACAGCTTGACCATTAGGCCACTCTCCCAACTTGCAAGACTGTTACTTTTAATTTAAAGACAGCTTATTTAACTGCTGTGTTAGTTAACAGCTTTTATTGGCCTGTAACTTTAATGATTTCATTTTTACCAAAGACCAGTAAATACAGTGTCAGTGTTCATTGTCAGGCCTATATTTATCTCATAAAATGTAGCACAGATGGTTAAGGTGAAGAGTTGCTCACAGGTTTCACCATGTGGTAAAAGATTACATTCCCACAGACTCTACCTGCATTTTGAGGGACTCTTACCAGATCACTACTCCCAGATATCTTCTGAACAGAGCACTTGTAACATGTGTACTTGTTTGTAGTGTGCTTCTCTGGTTAAAAATGCATAAAAATGCAGATGTTTTGTGTCACAAATGTTGATGACAAAGTATTTTTCAAGTTTAGCATGAGATATAAAATTAATGCTGCTGATTTAGACCAACTACAACAAACTACCTCTAGCTCAGGGGTACGGTCCACTACAGAATATAAGATAAAGCATGCAACAGTAAGAAAACAATGGATTTCAACCAAATTTATTTATTTAACATTTGCTTACCTGGAAAGTCCGACTGGGATAGAGCTCATTTTCAGTGGAGGCCCAGGAGAAACCCTCCAGACACGTTTTTGGAATGTGGGAGGAAAGCAGAGCACCTGGAGAAAACTCACATGAATGCAAGGAGGACAGGCAGACCCTGCACGAAAGGCACACCAGTCAAGAATTGAACCAGAAGACCTCTTGTGAAGTGACAATGCTTACTGCTGCACCACTGTGCCACCCACTGCACCCCTGCATTTCAGAAAAGCTGCAGTAAATCATAAGCAACAACATATGGTATTTAACCATATTTTACAGCTTGACCATTCATGATGGTCAGACATTTACCACTAAGATTAATTACAAATAAAAGTTTATCACTAACTTACTATCTTATTCAAAGTGTGGAATTAGAAGTTCAGAAAAAAAGTTCATGATTTTTTGACAGTTTTTGCAGGATAGTTTAAATAATACATATGGTGTAAGCAAACTACAGTATGCACTTTTGCCTTTGTAAAGATGCTATTATGCCTTTGTGTAGTGTAATGAGTGTTTGTAATTACATACATCTTTTTAATAATGGCCTTACTTAATTTCATATTAATATAATATTAGTAATAATATAGGAAACCATACAACAGAAGGCTTCCACTATACTAGTTTTAAAGTTATAGGACTGCCAATATTAAATGTGTATAACTACGGCACATTACTCTATAGACTTCACAAGATAGAAGAGAGAAGATGTGGGATTAACTTAAGTATAGAGACCTCTGGGCACATGTAAGGAGGATGTCAGTGCACTCAAGAACATGATTAGAAGGCTGACAAAGATCATGAAAACTATAGTTATGAAAAACCTTAGTATTCCATCTTACATACATACAAATATTTTAAGCATGGACATTAATGCCCTTCTAGCCTTTCAATATGCCAAAACACTTGCTCCCATGATGTGTCCAGGCTCTTCTTAAAAATATCTAAGCTAGTGTGGCACCCGCACACTGGCCCAGTAATCAAGGAGCCTCAATCCTCACCACTAGCACCAATGAAGGGTGTACACATTGGGAAGGATAACAAGTAAACACACAGTAAAATACAATTTCCCTTAAGAGCACACAGAGATCACAGTCAGTCTAGGGCTTGTTTCTCCCTTTCTCTCTAGATCCCCAATAGGACTCCCCACTGGTGCAGCTATAGGGTCCAGATCTCAGCCTAGTGGTCAAGCTAAAACCTCCAGCACCCTCTCTGGCAAGCAGTGCTTCATGTCCCTGCCCACTATAGCTGACACACACACTTTGAGATATGAGTTATATACAAACTCACAGGCACTCCTGGGGAAGGCTGGTACAGGTTCCCCAACTATGCCCCCTTTCTGCTCAGACTATAAGGTAAAAATCACCACCACCAGCCACTATTTATCAGCTACTAATAAGACCCTTAACAAAGGGTGTCCAGTTTTACTGTGCAATATTATTATCCAAATAGTAAGTGTGGCCAAGGGCTAAAGCTATTGGAGTGGCTTAGTACAGTATCACTAAATACATACAATTACTCTAGAGCTTAAATTATATATACACCAAACAGCCACAGTTGAAGGGTTTAAAAAATATTTAATAATAAATAATAAAAATTCAAGACAAATCTCATCAATTCAACACAGTGCTAATCAAGAGTTCAGACACAGGAACTTTAAAAAAATACTGTAGGACAGTCTTACATAAATCTACAAAATGGCTAGTCTAATCTTACTATTTTCTATCTATTTCTAAGAGAAGTACTAAGTTCTAAATAAATTTACATACATACAGAGCAAAGGTAGAGTGCTGGTGAGTAGATGTGTTCAGGTTCAGACAAAATCCAAAATGCTTAATTCTCTCTCTCTCTGAGAATGTCTTAAATTGATAACACAGTACTGCTGAGTCATTTCACATTACATCATTCTTGACACTTCTCTGGTTTCCAGGCTAACAGAAACTCAAATTTTACATTTCTTTTTGTAGTCTTGCATCTGGCCAGGAAGCCACAGCAATAAAATACATTTTTACATGTAAAATCTAGTAATTAACTCTGTCTTAATAATAATAGAAATAATTTGCTAGCCCAGACATCCTGTCTGTGAGCTTTGAGATCAAACACAGTTGTAATTCTTTACTTAACATCTTTCTTTCAGCAGATTGCACTGTGGTTACATTTTTGAAGTTCAACATTTAACAGTTTTCTTACATTTAGTTTTCTTACATTTGAGAGAACAAGCCTGTGGATTATATTAATATTTACAATGACATAGAATTATCTACAAAATTCTATCTAGCTAGGCTGACAGCTTTCACAATTATGTACCCTCACCCAGAGATCTCAAGCTAGTTTTTCAAGTGACCCTTGAGAAACGTTACATGAGAGGGTTAGGTCTATCTGGGTATACCTTATCCCATTCCCTGTCTTGAGAGCCCATCTGCATTGGCATTGTTAATCCATCTGTAGTGCTGCACTGACATATCATATGCTTGCAACCATAGGCTTCATATTAGCAACTTGGCATTTTGCTGGCTGACTTGGTGCAACCATGTTAGGGGATTGTGATCTGTAACTACATTGAATTTTCTTCTATACAGATAAGGCTGAAGTTTCTGCAGTGCCCACACTATGGTTATACATTCCTTTTCTACAGCTGCATAGCATTCCTCCCTGGGTTGGAGCCTATGACTGAGATAAACCACTGTGTGCTCTTCTTCCTCTGAAGAGATCTGGCTAAGTACAGCCCCCATCCCATGGTTTGAAGCATCTTTCTTTCTTTGCTGTAATCTAGACTGGCTAACACAGGGGGTTCTCCCAAAGCTTCTTTAACCTTCTGGAATACCTGCTCACATGCTATGGTCCACACTATCATATCTGGCCTGTTTTTCCTTGTAAGGTCTGTGAGGGGAGCAGCTATGGTACTATAACTGGGGACAAACTTTCTGTAATACTCTGCTGTCCCTAAGAATGCCCTCACCTCTGTTTGGTAACAGGTGCAGGCCATGCCTGACTGGCTTCCACTTTGGCAGGTTCTGGCCTGATCTTACCACTCCCCACTCTAAGTCCCAGGTAGGAGACGTCTGTCATACCCACTTGACATTTTTGGCTTAATGGTCAACCCTGCCCTCTGTAGTTTGCCCAGCACCTCCATGACATGGCGAAGGTGGTCTTGCCAGGAATGGCTGTAGATGGCAATATCATCTCGGTAAGCAACGGCAAACCCTCCTGCTCTTCTAGGATATGATCTACCAGCCTCTGGAAAGTCGCTGGGGCATTTTTCTCCCCAAAAAGCATCTTTGTGAAATCATACAAGCCAAAAGGAGTCACAAAGGCTAACCTCTCTCTCTAGCACTGGGAGTCAAGGGCACCTGCCAGTAACCCTTGGTAAGATCAATGGTGGTAAGATACTTAGCCCCACCCAGCTGCTCTAGGGCTTCATCTGTTCTAGGCATGGGGTAAGCATCTGACTCTGTGTGACTATTTAATTTCCTGTAGTCCACACAGAACCTGATGCTGCCATCCTTCTTTGGCACCAGCATCACTGAGGAGGCCCAGGGACTGTTGGACTCTTGAATTACCCCTAGTTCCAACATTTCCTGTATCTCCTCCCTCAGAGTCTGTTTGACTCTCTCAGGCACCCTATAAGGGGCCTGCTTAATAGGTCTTTGTGGTCCTGTATCCACCTGGTGCTGCACCAGGTGGGTGCACCCTGGTTTCCAGTGAGCATGTCCCCAAACTCCTGTAACCCTGCTCGGATTTCTCAAACCTGGGTAGGAGATAGCTGCCAGGACATTGCTACCCCTTCGACTGAAGTGTCAGTCCTAGCCTCACTGAGGAGATCAGTCACCAGATCTCCCTCAGACTCTTCCTGCAATCCACTGTAAATACTCAGCACAAGGGCCTCCCTATCATGGTAAGATTTCATCATGTTAACATGGTACAATTTGTGCTCCTGCTTCCTGCCTAGCAGTTCTACCATGTAGTTAATATCACTGACCTTCCTTACCTCTTTGAAGGGTCCCTCCCAGGCTGCTTGCAGCTTGTTGTGTCTGACAGGAATGAGAACCATTATCTGCTACCCTACAGCATAGTTTCTTTCTTGAGCATTCCTGTCATACCAGACTTTTTTCTGCTGTTGGGCTTCTGCCAGGTTCTCCTGGGCCAAGCCCATGAGTTCCCTAAGCCTTGTCCTGAGGTTTAGGACATATGCCACAAGAGACTCCTTGTGAGATTCACACTCACCTTCCCACTCATCATGAATTAAATCTAGAGGCCCCCTCACCCTATGCACATACAACAACGCAACCGGTGAAAAAACTGTGGAATCCTGGGGAACCTCTCTGTAAACAGACAACAGATGGGGCAAATATGTGTTCCCCTCCCTCTTAAACTGGTCTGCAAATGCCATAGCATGGACTTGAGTGTAGAGTTTAACCTCTCAACAAGACCATTAGTCTGGGTATGGTAGGGGGTGGTCTTTAGGTGATTCATCCCACAGTACATCCACAGACAAGCCAGCAGGTCTGACATGAAATTGGCACCTCTGTCAGTCAGTATTTCTTTTGTAAAACCTACCCTGCTGAAAATCTCTAAAAAAAACATTTGTCACCTTTTCTGCCTCAATGGAGGACAAAGCCACTGCCTCGTGGTATCTTGTAGCATAATCTACTACCACCAGGATATAGTTTTTCCCTGTGGAACTTGGGGTACTCAGAGGCCCCACAATATCCATAGCTACCCTCTGAAATGGCTCTTCAGTCACAAGCAAAGGCATCAAAGGAGCTCTCACCTTGTCTCCTGCCTTGACTACCTTTTGGCACTGCCCACACATTCTGGACTACCCTGGTACATTTCTGGAAATTCCAGGCCAATAGAAGCTCTGCATAAAATGTCTCTTTGTACATTTTATGTCCATATGACCTGTAAAGGGAATATCATGGGCTATGGCTAGAAGTGCCACATAGTAGGCTCTAGGCATTACCAACTGCTGTATTCTCTCACCTTCTAGACCTCCCTCAGGGGTCCACTCTCTATACAGTAACCCTTTGTCCCAGTTTACAGATTCCCCCTTCCCTTGAGAATCAGGTACCTCACTCGCTACTTGCCTCAGGCCTTGTAATGTAGGGTCTGAGAGCTGACCCTGTCTTTTAACCCTTCCCAGCTCCCCTTCTACAGGAAGTCTGGTATCCTCTGACAGCAGTGCCTCACTGTCAGCCTGGGTACTACTACTCGCCTTTATCTTTGCAGTCATTCTGTTCAAGGGACCATCAGTACCCACAAGCAGCTGTGGCTCACTTACAGTCTCACTGCTACATAGTAGCTCCTTCCCTGAAGTAACCACCTCACCAGTTGTGGCTGCAAGTATGCAGTCTGACTGGGTCTCCCCCAGGCTACCAGACCCACTTGCTTGTCTTTTAGCCTGACTGCATGTAACTACATTAACACATGGTACTGCCTCATCAAAATCCTTCCCTATCAGGACATCTGCAGGATGTTAGTTTGGTATCCCTGTTGTCTCAAGACAACCTACTGTTGGCATTTTGTCTTTCCCACTTACTGGCTCCCTCACCTTTTGTTCTCCACCTTGCCTCCATGGACATCTATATACCACATGGCCCCACTGGTTGCATTCAAAACAGTTAACCCTAGGTCCTGGACATTTATCTGGACTAGTGGCTTTCCCTGCTACTGGCAGATTCTGTTGGGGCAGTCTGGGCTGTCACCATGGGTTCCCTTAGACCCATGAGAAGCACTGGGTGTCCCTTTCCTGTGCAGGGATGCCCTACTTGTTAGGTATACGTCTACCTTCTTCCCCAACTCATCTGAAGTAGCACATTGTCTATCAGCTAACCAGATCCTCATGTCCTCAGACAAAGTGCTAAGGGCTTGTTCCCTCACCAAAATGTCTGCCAGCCCTTCAAAAGTGGTAACCTCGCATCCAATCACAAACCTATGAAAATAAGTGCTCAGTTCAGCAACATATTCACACACACTTTCATCTGCCTTGCATCTATGCTCATGAAACTTTTTACTATAAGTTTCAGGTGTTAGCTTAAAAAATTCTAACAAACAATTCTTTACAGCATTATAGTTAAAACAGTCAATATCAGATAATTTGGAAAGTACATTTACAGCTTTACCATGGAGTAAGGGGGTCAGGAACTGTACTCAGAGCCTTTGCTCAACATCATACTGCTTACATTCCCTCTCAAACATATGAATGAGACTATCAAAATTATCCCCCTCTGTAAACTGTGGAATACATTTACTGACATTTTGTGCTTCTGGGGTCCTGCTACTCCCTTCCCCATTACCTCCATGACTCTGGTGAAGAGTCAGCATCTCCTTTTCATGCTGCCTCTGCCTCTCCTTCTCCACAGCTTTCATTTCCAAATGCCTGGCCTCCAACTCAAATCTCTTTAGCTCCAGATGGATATTTAAGTCCTCTGCAGAAAGGTTGAGCTGTCCATTCTCTGAGTGTTGTACATCTCCACAGCCAGTCTGATTGTCCTCCTGATTGCTGTTTTCTGATGCAGCTGTGACCAGAGCTGCAATCCTGTCTGCCTTAGTCAAGTTTCCATGCACCAGTCCCTTAGCCTGGCACATTTCAGCCAACTGGCTCCTTGTCAGCTTGCCATACTCCTTTGCTGACATGCTTGCCTTCTCTCCCTGACTAACTAAGCTAACAAAAGAAATAAAACAATTGTGATCTGAACTCTGAATACCCAGTGTGTGGCTGATTTAGAGTACAAAAACATCTTCAGCGATCACTGTACACAAGCTACAGGAATTCATTATCCACACCACTACAAGACAATTAGTATGTGATGTGGCTAACTCAACACTATCAAACAATATCTGATGCCGATATCCCACCACTGCCAAACAGTTAATATGTGATGCCTGAGCACTGGCCCGGTAATCAAGGAGCCTCAGTCCTCACCACTAGCACCAGTGAGGGGCATACACATTGGGAAGAATAACAAGTACACACACAGTTAAGTACAATATCCCTTAAGAGCAAACAGAGATCACAGTCAGTCTGGGGCTGGTTTCTGCCTTTCTCTCCAGATTCCCAATAAGACTTCCCACCTGCACAGCTATAGGGTCCAGATCTCAGCCTAGTGGTCAAGCTAAGACCTCCCACACCCTCTCTGTCCAACCAGTGCTTCGTGTCCCTGCCCACTGTAGTTGACACACACACACACACACACACACACACACACACACACACACACACACACACACACACACACACACACACACACACACACACACACACTTTGAGATATGAGTTATATACAAACACACAGACACTCCTGGGGAAGGCTGACACAGGTTTCCCAACTATGCCCCCTTTCTGCTCAGACTATAAGGCAGAAATCACCACCACCAGCCACTATTTATCAGCTACTAACAAGGCCCTTAACAAAGGGTGTCCAGTTTTACTGTGCAATATTATTATCCAAATAGTAAGTGTGACCCAGGGCTAAAGCTATTGGAGTGGCTTAGTACAGTATCAATAAATACATACAAGTACTCTAGAGCTTAAATTATCTATACACCAAACAGCCACAGTTGAAGGGTTTAAAAATATTTAATAATAAATAATAAAAATTCAAGACAAATCTCATCAATTCAACACAGTGCTAATCAAGAGTTCAGACACAGGAACTTTAAAACAGTACTGTAGGATAATCTGACATAAATATACAAAACAGCTAGTCTAATCTTACTATTTTCTATCTATTTCTAAGAGAAGTACTAAATTCTAAATAAACTTACATACATACAGAACAAAGACAGAGTGCTGGTGAGTAGATGTGTTCAGGTTCAGGCAAAATCCAAATTGCTTAATTCTCTCTCTTGCCGAGAAAGTGTTAAATTAATAACACAGTACTGCTGAGTCATTTCACATTACATCATTCTTGATACTTCTCTGGTTCCCAGGCTAACAGAAACTCAAATTTACATTTATTTTTGTAGTCTTGCACCTGACCAGAAAGCCACAGCAATAAAAGACATTTTTGCATGTAAAATTTATTTTTATTTATTTATTTAACATTTGTTAACTGGGAAAGTCCGACTTGGAACAAAGCCAATTTTCAATGGAGGCCTGGGGAGAAATGCTTCAGATGCATGTCTTTGTAATGTGCGAGGAAACCAGAGCACCCAGAGGAAACCCACACAAATGCAGGGAGGACATGCAGACTCCACACAGAAGGCACCCCAGCCGAGAATTGAACCAGAGAATCTCTTGCTGTGAGGTGACCATGCAACCACTGCACCACTGTGCCTTCCAAAATCTATTAATTAACTCTGTCTTAATAAGAGTAGAAAGAATTTGCTAGCCCAGACATCCTGTCTTCGAGCTTTGAAATCAAACGTAGTTGTAATTCTTTAACAGCTTTCTTCCAGCAGAGTGCACTGTGGTTACATTTTTGAAGTTCAACATTTAACAGTTTTCTTACATTTACTTTTCTTACATTTGAGAGAACAAGCTTGTGGATTATATTAATATTCACAATGACATATAATTATCAACAAAATTCTTTGTAGCTAGGCTGGCAGCCTTCACAGCTAGTACTTGCTTTAATGTGATTTGGAAGTCTTTTCCATGCATCAGCTGCTCTCTCAGAGAACCAGTAAGTACACTTCTCATTCCTATAGAACTTTCTACATAGGGTGTCTGATTATTCTCTACTACTTTTTGATAACCCCAGACATTCCTAGAGTAATTGTCTCTAAATGTCCTATATACCTAAATAAGATCTCCTCTTAGATATCTATAAGAGACACTGTACAAGTTCAGATATTTTAGTCTTAAATACTAACTTACATTTTTCACATCCATGGATGTCCTTGGTATATTCCCACTGTACTCTTTCAGTTTACTCATGCTTGTTTTCTTATAGGATTTCCATATTGTTATCCCATACAAAAGTTTAGGTTTAATGTAACTAACAAATAATGATTTAATCATTTCTGATTTCCTAGACTTTATAAATCTTTTTATAAAACCTATAGTTCAATAACTATCATTAAGCAATTGGTTGATATTGTTAGAAAAACTCAAAACTGGATCTACCCATATACCTAAGTCCTTAAATTAATCTACAGTTTCAAGCACGTTTTTTTGTTTGTTTGTGTCTTTCGGCTTTTCCTGGTTAGGGGTCGCCACAGCGGAACTCCGATCCGCTAATGATTGGCAGTTGATTTTTACATACCGGCTTGCCAGGCCTGATGCACAACCTTCAACGAAGGTACGCCCATTCCCGCATGTCTCCACGCAGAAGACGCTCTAGCTGAGAATCGAACCGGACAGCGTCTTACTGTATGCTGAATTAAACATTCACCTTTCAGTTTATGTCTCCCAAATCTCATATGTTTACTTTTTGATGTATTTATTAGCATATTATTCTGCTGTGCCCAAATGGTCAATTTAGTCAAGTTCTTTTGCAGACATGCCTTATCTGTAACACATGTAATCTGCATATAGACTGTAGAACACCTCAGATGAAAATGTTAGGTGTTAAAGATGCAGTCTAAACAAGAAAGGGCCTAGGACAGAAACCTGTGGGACATCCTGACTGTAACCAAGAATTTCAATGTATCCATCTTATCAAGGGCACATCAATACCTAGTTGTTCTAAGTTATTGATCAGTGTTTTGCATATGACCCTGTCAAATGCTGAAGTTAAACCTATATAAATTACATCACAGCACAATTTTCCATTCATAGCTGTTATTATGGCACCTGGATATGACGACTTTTAAGATGAGAAGGAAAACAAGTCTAAAGAAGTCCTAGTGGGAGCCAGAGCTTTTTATTTTTTTTTTCAAACACCTTTATTGAATTAGCACTTGTGACACAGGCAAATTTACATTCATATCAAAATAATCAAAATGGCAAACATTATACTTCACATATATTGCTATATATCATATAACCTAAGCAATATTACATAAATTATTCAATTCCTGCCTTTTTTTTAAACAAGAAGCACCTTGAGGGTGCAAAGAGAGGTTTAACATCATTCACCAATCCAGAGGATGTGATGGTGGTACGAGTGCTACAGGGCACTATTAGTCATGCCACATAGTGGTTAACAGTCTCTGGAAAGACGTGAGAAATGGGAAAGACAGTGATGACAGAAGTCTGGGCCAATAAGGTGATAGTCAAATATGACAGGAAAAATAAGGAAAAGAAATGTAAAGAAACAGGAATTGTCAACAGTGGAAGAGCTGTTTAGATATACTGTGGAAAGATAAAAAAGAGGCAATGAAGTCATGTATCAGGATAAGGGCATTTAGGAAGAGAAGGTAACCATGCTGCATACAGATAGCAGTAAAGTGAGACTGTAAATGAAAAGAAGATGGCATGTAGTAGTATGAGAAGTGTAAATGAACAGGATAAAAATGATCAATGACATATCAAGAAAAAATGCAATAAAGATCTGCCAACAGAACAAGGCAGGAATAGCTTAGGAGATCAAGAGTGAGTAAGGGCTGGGCAAAATAAATTCTTCTGCTACATTAGGGAACATAGCCAGACAGTATACTACTAGGGAAGGGAAATATAGTGAGGGAGTGTAGAACAGGGGGTGGATGCTAGAGATGAGTCAGAATATGGAAACGGTTTTCTTCCTCTGCGTTTAGGAGAGGATGCCAGTATGTGAATGTACTAGTGCTATCGCAAGTTCAGTTAGATGTCATGGTGAGTTTTGACATTTTGATTATTCTGTTTGCAGATAGTATCAGTACTGGTCTAATGCTCAAAGACAAATATCCTATATCACCTAAAGCAGCATGTGGGGTAGGTGGTTAATTAGCAATTGGAGTTCAATGGGAAACAAAACACATGCTTATTCACTTCAGTCAGTGTGCCTCAGGGAAATCATTTATGCCTAGAGGAGGAGTAGACTGGGAGAAGAAGGTATGAGGGCTAAGCATCCCTGGACTTGATTATTTGGTACAGCATTAAAAGGACAGCAGTTAACACTAACAGAATATTGGGAAAAGAGCCAGTGGTGTGCAGCTCAGAGATATTGACATTATCCATTTATTGTGCAGGGCCTTTTATAGAATAGGTTCAGCTCTAATAGCCATACAGCCATATAGAAAAAAAAAAACAAATATGAGGGAATGTTTTATGTACATGTGAAGTTATTGATTTGTTTATTTATTTATTTATGTATGTATTTATTTATATTTGATTACTGAGGTAGAGCTCTGGTCACATGAAACAGACTTTAGGCTCAGTTTGGGAGACTACAGATGTAATGTCAGAAAAGTAGGAAAATAATTGAACAAATATAAATCCCATAGTTTAAATAAATTTCAGTACTGTATAATGAAGGCTATACACATTTGAACACAATTTTACTTACACACAGTGTAGCCATACAAAGGCTATTTACTTTATTTACAAATCAGATGTCTAGTAGGTTTTAATGTGGTTATAGTGTTCTGCTAGAGAAATTATATATCCAGAATATAAGTCATCCGAAAGTTCATGCGAGAAATCATTGACAAAAATTATTTGAAGAGAGAAGAAGAGCTTTAAGAATTTAGGTGATGTGGCCAGAGGGGAAGTGTGAACATTGGGCTTCTTTCTGCAGAGTTTTTTTAAATGTGTTGGGGGAATTGATTTCCAGAGTTTGGTGCCAGATGTGAGAATCTGTAGATTACATATTACAGCTTTGTGTATGAGGGGTGTTTACATATTCAGAATGCTTGGCTTGTACATACTGAAAGAGTGAATACAATGGAGGACATGCTATGAACATAAACTACACTGTCAGACAGCAAAGTAACAGGCATGAAACAGAAGACATTGGACTGAAAAGAGGAGAGGCCGGCAATAGATGGAAATAGACTATTATAGCAACAATCGATGATGGTGTGATATATTGAAGATTTACCCATGGTTGGTGTGGTTTAATCATGAGGGCAAAGTCCTAGTGATTAAATAAAGCCAACCATGGGTAAATTTCAATATACCACAACCACAGAGTTGGTTATTGCTATTATAAAATGACATCATTTAAGAAAAAAAATACTTACTTTTCTTAAATAATGTCTTTGTATAATAGCACATTACTATTCTTCAGCGGCTAGTGGTATACTGCTTCCTTGGGTTGATATACTGCGCATGGGACTTGCGTTCCCATGCATACCCAGTACATCAGTGCTTGGGAAAGTAAGCAACGGAGAAAAGAAGACCTCAGTTGCTCCGCTTTTCCTTTCTTTTTTTTTTTAATTAAAAAATGTTTGGGAAGTTTAGGGTAGGAGAGAGAGACAAAATGGAGGAAATACAAGGGAAATTAGGTACGTATCTTTAGTTTTAAACAACGTACCTGATTTCCCTTGTATTTCCTGCATGGTGTCTCTCTCATATGTCTGGAGTTCTCCAGAATACAAATTTTGTTTTTATTTTTGCTGAAAAGAAGTTAAAGTTAAAGAATATACCAATGGAAAAAAATCTGGGCGACTGGACCTTTTTCTGTTGGTATATTCTCGGATTTACAATGGCACGCTGGTTGGGCTGACCAATCAGCGTGCTCATTTTAGAATGTTAATGGACAGTCATTGTATAATTAAGAATAATTAATTCAAACACTGTTTCTCAAATGGAAAGGGATGCTGTAGGCTGTCTTACCAGAAGGATGGGTTGAACAGGGATGCCACCTTTCCAAATGCTGAAAGTGGGACATTTTCTGTAGAAATGCAACATTTTCAGGGACATGTCATATCCACAACTAGTGCAAAAATACTAGAGTTCACTTTTTTGTCAAAATAAAAGCTCACTTTTAAGAATTTGTGTCTTTTTTGTTGCTTTGCATAATATTAAGGTGTTTCAAAAACAAAATAAGTCTTTCAATCATTTATTAGTTGAAACTTAGAAAATACTTTTGTCTTAAAATTTTCGGACATTTGTAGTTTTTTATATTTATTTTCAGGACACAACTGCCAAAATTGGGGCTAACCTGCTTGAAGAGCAACACGTGGTAATTCAAGTGTTGTATGAAGGCCAAACGATGGGTTCAAGAGTAACTCTCACACACATGCTCTCATGCACACAAAACACACACACACACACACACACACACACACACACACACACACACACACACACACACACACACACACACACACACACACACACACACACACACACACACATCATGTGTCCAGATATTGAGAGTTAATTCAGGATTTAGTCGGGTGCCAGAAATGCTACTGTACAACTGTGGCTATATAATTAAAACATATTCTAGCACTAAGGCAAAAAAGGAATGCCAAACTGTACATAAAAAATACAACTTCGAGAAATCAAATCAGCAGTGTAGCTATAAATGTAAATCCCTGCATAAGTAACAAATACACTTGTCAGCTGAGATCTTAACCCTATAGCTGTGCCACTGGGGAGACTTACTGGGGATCTGGAGATACTGTTATAATGCATCACAGCCATTTACTTTGTGCATACATTATAACAGTATCCTTTACTTGTTTGTTAATTAGATACTTTATTTAAAACACCATATATACAGTGTATAAGAGAGAGGTGTACTTTACTTGTTTGTTAATTAGTTAAATACTTTATTTATACAACAAATATACAGTGTATAAGAGAGACAATGAATAGTTTGCTTGCCTAACAATTGCATTTTCTAATGAGTTTAATTTTAACAGAATCAGAAATGATCGAGACAAAGAAGTCCTGCAATAGTCACTTTATTACAGTAAAATTAGACAGTACATTTTGTGATGCCCCTGCACCGGCCCAGTAATCCAGGAGCCTCAATCCTTACCATTGACAACAGTGAGGGATGTACACAATGGGAGGATGACAAGTACACACCCAGTAAAGTACAATTTCCCTTAAGAGCACACAGAGATCACAGTCAGGGGGCTGGTTTCTCTCTCTTTCTCCAGATCCTCAGTAAGACTCCCCAGTGGCACAGCTATAGGGTTAAGATCTCAGCTGAGTGGTCAAGCCAAGACCTCCACCACCATCTGTGTCTGACCGGTGCTTCATGTCCCTGCCCAAGTAGCTGACACACACATACACTTTGAGATTTGATTTCTATACAAACAGACAGACACACCTGGGGAAGGCTGTCACAGGTTTACTAGCTATGCCCCTTTCTGCCCAGACTATAAGGTAGTTATCACTGCTATCAACTCCTACATATCAGCTGCTTAAAGGCCCTTACAAAGGGTGACCAATCATACTGTGTAAAGTTACTATTATCCAAAATGGTAAGTGTGACCAAGGCTAAGGCTATTTAGGAGTGGCCTGTACAGTGTCACCAAATACATATGCAAGTACTCTCAGAGCTTAAATATGTCTCACAAATATCAGCCACAAAGGCAGGTTTAAATATATTTAATAATAAATAATAAAAGAACAAGACAATACTCAATCAACACAGTAACTACAGAGTTCAGAATCACAGGAAATATTTTAAAACAACATTGCATGACAGTTTCAAATAAATACAGAAAACATATAAACTAATCTTTACTATATTCCTATCTATATCTGAAATGAATTACTTTTCCCCAGTAATGTACTATTAACAAGGCAAATGCAGAAGTGCTGAATGGATGTTTCTAGGCCAAAGACAAGATACAACATGCACAGTCTCCCTCTCTGAGAAAGTTCTTAAATTAATATCACATATTACTGCTGGGTTAGCCTGGATGATATCACTCTTTGTCACCTGCCTTCTGTTTCCAGGCTAACAGATACTTAACAAAATGTAACATTTCTATATGAAAAATACGTATCTCTCAAATGTTTGCTCAGAACTGGAAGTCATAAAAGAATTAAACACTTCTACGTTTGAAACCTAGTAATTATGTCTATTTCAAGACAGTAGGAAAACCTCTAGCTCTAGACATTGTGTCTGCTTACTGAAAGATAACACAATTGTAAAACACTTTACTTTTCAACTTACTTTCTTGAAGTTTTGCAAGTTAACTCTGTATGTGCCAGCTTCTACTATTAAAACATACATTTGTGCAGGTATATAGTTTATGTAGATTTCTGTTCTTTTCCAGTGGGATCCAATGTGATTACATTCTTGAAGCTCAGTACATAACATACAGTTCAACTCATACTTATGTGCCAGTAGTTTAATATACACATAACATATAGTTCTCTTACATTTGTAAGACAAGCATATAAATCATATTAATATTCACAAATGACACATGACTATCCACAAAATTCCAGATAGCTGGGCTGGTAGTATCACATATATAAATCAACAAAGTATACCTTAACTCATTAACCCCAAGCACCATCTCACAGCGCCACTGTGCTTACATTTGAGTGCACTGTGAGATGGTAGTAATTGTATGCAGTTACACCCGAGTCCCTTCCACAAGCACATCTAACTTTACAGCCATATTGTAGATCCACTGTTAAAAAATAAGTTGAAGAAGTACCCAAACTTTTTCAGTTACTTTCTCAACTTAATTTTCAGTGTGGAGTTACCTGATGTTTATATTTGACTTTTCGGAGAAAATCAGCTGTAAATACAAGTAACCACAGTAAGGCAGTTCTCCACTCATTGCAAGTGGTGGCAGCCAAATGGATTATTCCAATTCCTGTAGTAGTATGGTAAGGTGAAAGCAGCTGATTAAGCCCCTGGACTGCCCGGTGCTGTGTTCTTTTTATTTTTCAAGATAAAGCTGTAACTAGAAACTAGAATATGTTGCCGAAGAGGTATACTTAGCCATTGAATAAGTATATATAATAGTGTACTTACATAAATAGAGAGACGTTGCCCTGACCAGTTGCTAACATATACACATTTTCCCATGTCTGTATTTACTGTGATTTTGAACTTGTCCAAAAAATGTATTCCCTCTAATAAGGGATTCCAACCTGACCAGTCCTTTCAGTAAACCAATAACCAAACGGAAGCAGCTAAGGCACACACCACTGTAGAACCACCCAAAAAAAAAGTTAAAAGGGTTTGCTGAAATATTTTCTGTTATTTTATGTATCACACTAGTTACATTCAAGAATTACACTGGAATGTTTTACAGTATCAGCCCTGCACCTGTTGCAACTGCTTCTCAGGGCTAACTTGCTCTAAACACCTTATCTGGCATTAGGAACAGTGCGAGGTAGACGGGAGCTCTGTGTGCCTGTATCACTATGAAGGTCACATCTGCAGAAGCATTTATCTGCAAACTGTTGCCCACTTGACTAACATTATATATCTTTAAATGGGATGAAACAACTGTCATAGTGTTATTCTGTTACAAAAGCTTTGAATGGCAAATATGGGGAAGATTTTCCCATTCATCTAGCACATAAGGCTTACTGAACAATCGGTGGATTCCAAAAGTGGACAGTTTTCCAGTTTGCATGGTCTATGCAAGGTACATTAGCTATGATTTGCTGGCTTGCTGGGTATTAGCAAAGATACTTCAACTTGAATTTAACTCGGATAGATCTACAGCATCAAGTAACAATGGCAGTTAGGGAAAGGTGCTGCTGAAGGAATCTTTGCACTATGACAAGGTTTTCCTAGTCTCTTAACTGATTTCAATCAGCTAATGATGCTTTTAGCTAGATTGTAGTAAATAAATACCCCAAAATTAGTAAGCTATAGACTTTAACATTTCTTTAACAGCTAACAGTACCTCCAAGGGTAACTTTCTGAAGAATAACTCTTTCTTAATGTTTAGCATCCTAATTTTAACTTTACTGGTCATTTTGATTATTGCCACTTTTGTTTGGAATTTACTGCTGCTTGTCATAATTCTCTGGGTAAAAATGTTGTACACGATTCCCCACAGTCTGGTAGCATCCATGACTGTCTCAGATCTGATGGTAGCAGCATTGGTGATGCCCCTCAGCCTAGTAAATGAGCTCTCTCCCAGGCGATGGAGACTTGGCAGACTTTTGCCACATCTGGATTTCTTTTGATGTTCTGTGTTGTACAGCAAGCATTTGGAATGTGACTGCTATTGCCCTGGACAGGTACTGGTCCATCACAAGGCACTTAGAATACACTCTGATGACTCAATAAAAGATTTTCAACATAATGATAGGAATCATGTGGACTCTTTCTGCAGTGATTTCACTGTCCCTACTGTTTGGCTGGGGAGAAACGTACACAGCAGATGAAGAAAATTGCCAACTGAGCCAGAATCCTTCTTACACTATATTCTCAACATTAGGTGCTTTGTATTTACCCCTCTGAATGGTTCTTTTTGTTTACTGGAAAATATACAAGCCAGCAAAGTTTAGGATCGAAACCTGCAAAAGAAATGTTGTGATGCCCAATGCAGAAGTGCTCCAGGTAAGACAAGCTTCTTTTATACACTTCCTGACCACTTACAGCATATGCACATTCCTTTACCACTATTCACTGATAAAAAAAAAAGCAGTTGTGTGTAAAATATACTTGCATCCTTTAGGTCCAGCTAAGGCACAGTGCTTTCACTATATGTTTGTTATAGCATTTAACTGTAGTTAATGCCTTTAAGAGACAACGGAACATTTTTATAAAGTGTGTAGCAACAATCATTTATGGATGTAACTGCAATATAGGCAAAGAGAAATGTTCATCTGACAACAGTGTCTCTCTTTCTCTCTCTTTCTCTTTTTTCTTTCTCTCTCTCAGACTCCATCTCCCTCTATCTCTCTGGCTCACTCTCTCTCTCTTTTAGTCAATGTTTTATTTTAGCACACACACACACACACACACACACACACACACACACACACACACACACACACACACACACACACACACACACACACACACACACTGTGAAGCTTGGTAAGGTGGTGAAAAAAAGTAACTGCGTCTTCTGTTTTCTGTTCAAGTTTCACATATTTGCATCTAGTATCTACAGCAGATAACTCTTCTTTTAACATACATTAAGAAATGTCACTAGGGCTGTTGTACCACACTGCTGCACGAACTTTGCATACAAGTTCTATATGGATTTTGTAATAAGCAACCTTATGCAAGGGGAAGAGCTTTTCCTTATTAGAATGATCAGGCAAAGTCACAGTGACTCTTTTTGTCTCACAGATTTTAAGGAATGCTTTCAAACTTTCAAGCTACCAAACGTCTCTCCTCATTTGTTTTACTGCAAACACACATCTTGTTGGCAAGGTATAAAGCACACATTTAGTGTCATGCTAGTAAAAATGCTAAGCAGTATAAATGGGATTTTTTTTTTTTTTGCAAAGTACACAAGAACCTTGTGTAACACTTTATGTTCACTTTGTGATGTTTGCATATGCACTCTGCACAGTACATTTTAATTACACGTATTTTTGTGAATAGACCCTAACAAAGCCAAGTCTCTGACAAGGAAAGGAAATGCAAACATTGTTGTCTTTAGTATTTTTTTAAATAATTTTATTAAAATTTTCCAGCAGGTTGCTCCAGTATGTCACAGGTTGCTCCAGTATGTCTGAAAGTATGTCCTTCTTTAAGTGTTTTTAGTTAATTTATGTGAAGATATATATTTTATAACCATATCTTTGAAATGGAAATTTAGTTTGAGGAGAGAGTTTTTTTATGGGAATTACCCTTCTTGATTTTTGCCGTATCTTTTATTTTTACCTTTTGTTGTATATCCTGTTTAATTTGGGATGCCACCAGACCAATTAATTCCTGGGGCTAGTCCTGGGCTTGCTTATGGTATGCATCGCAGCCTCCATGCAGCCAGTGACATGGCTGTACAGAGTTTCTGAAAGCAATTGAGATTGGTGTGCCTTTGAGAGAGTTAGGGTTAATGGAGATTGAGTCACGATTACTAAGTGAATGACCATCTTTAGTAAAGCTAAAGCTTTTCTGAGACAGCAGCTCTATGTGCATGCCTCTTCATGCATTCATCTCCATGATGTATATCCTATGAACTTATAAAGATGCACGTATATGACATCATGGAGCACTCAAGGCAGCTGAACTGGCCAAGCTATCTTCCTCTTCCGTTCAGTTAAAAAAAAAATGATCCAGTACACTCTACTAAGTTTTCAGTGAATGTGCTTTATAACTGTTGTATCATGGACTAGGAAATGTAATTTATAGTCACCAGAGGCTCTTATGTATTTACATTTCTAATGAAATACCTGCTGTATTTATGAGATGTGACTGACTACCAAGAAGAATTTGACAGCTGTTTACCAAAATTAATAACTTTGTTTTTTTTTGTTTAATTTTAATCTACTCTCATTCAAACATTATGTTAAGTTATTGAAGCCCACTCAAGGTTTTGAGTAAAGCAGTTCAGGTTTTCTGATTTACACAGCAGTGTCAAGTCGCTGGTGCACTGGATAAGCATTGTATCTTCTGCTTGCTCATACTTAGTTAGGAAATGAATAAGAGAGGCAGTACTGTAGCAAGCAAAGGTAAAGAGGGACCATTGCTCCAGGAGAAAGTTAGAAAGGGCCACATTCCACAGTGACTGATCGATGTGAGTATAGTACTGAGATTTAATGTCTGACATTGTGGTTCCTTATGTGGAAAAACTTTAGGACCGTTTAATATTAGTAACTGTAGTAAAGAGCTTTTGTAGGCTGTTTGCTATAGTTCAGAGTCTATGAAGAGTTTTTTTTTTTTATGTAGCCAACTTTGGAAATTTTTTTATTTAAATCTCAACTTTGGTTTGGGGGTGCCAGTCTGGGCACTGATAAAAGAAAATGCTTTAGGGTAGACACTTGTGCTGTCCTGGCATTGATCAGCTTGAGTTCAGAGTAATGTTGTTAACATGTAAAAGCCTCATTTCAGTAGGTGAGATCATTTGTGAACCAAATCTGGTATTATTAGTCTAGTCACTCCTCTGTTAGATGGTAAAGTAGTAGCGTGTGATCCATAGCATCAAACATCTTCAGGTAGTCTACATTTATTGCTGTTACACAGTGCTCTTTGCTTGTTTATGTGGAAAAAGGGAGCCAGTATCTGTCTGCCTGGGATGACATGATTGACAGGCCTTGATGCTTTGCCAGAGATGGCCTCCACTTGTCACCCCTGGGATTCAGGATTCTGGCCAAGGCTCTTGCCTCGCCCATTGTGCTTTTTTTAGGCACTGTCCCAGAGACAAATCTTCCATCATAAAAGATCTGTCAAAAAGCAAATTGAAGTTCATGCTGCTTAATGCTAGGAGCCTTAACCTGAAAATGCTCTCACTGGAGGTTCTCGCACTGGAAGATGCCGACATCTGTGCAGTCATGGAAACTTGGTTCAAGCCTGCAGAGAGTACCCCTGCCTTACCAGACTATACCTCATTCCACACATTTCAACCCCAAAATGAGGTCAAGAAGACTAAAGGTGGTGGAATTTCTATTTTCATTAAAGACAAGCACACTTCTAGACTGGTTTGCCAGCATGATGCACTAGAACTTCTCCAGGTGCAATTGGCAACTGGCAAGACACCCATCCAAGTTATAGCCAGCTATAGACTCCCCTCCATGACTCAGGGCACCCACTCCTCCTATCTGGACCTACTTGACTCCATCAAGGTACCCCCTTAACACCCTGATCCTTGGTGACTTCACCTACCCCACCATAGACTGGATGAACTATTCCTGCTGTAATGCACTCACCCAAAGATTTCTTGACTTCATCAGTTCTAATGCACTAGACCGGGGTGTCTCATCCCACACAAGGGAAGATAGCATTTTAGACTTGGTTCTCACCAACATGAGTGACCTCTGCACCATTGGTCTGTCTCATTCAAAGTCTCTATCCTGTCCAACACCCCACCCAGCTGTAACCAGGATAAAAAATTCTCAAAAACTGACACAACCTTCTAAGGGAGAGTATCAGTAGCTTCACACCACTGCCCCCCCAGAGGATGCAAACAAATATGCTGAACAGTATGCCAGTGCAGTATACAAGCACCTGTACAACTGCATGGACTCAGCCACACCCAACAGAACTGAAACCTGCTCCTCAAGGAAACACAAACCTATCTGGTGGACATCCTCTATCAACAGGCTTACAACCAAAGGACGAAACTGTTGCTAAGGGTAAAAAGGCACAAATTCCCAATTGGAAGAACTCCCTCCTTAGCCTCAACAAGCAAATTAAGTCACTTGAGAATAACTATAAGGGGATTATTATTGCAGGAGCTGACTATATTATGGCTTTAGGAAGGAGTTCATCAGCTGAGAGGAAGCCATGATGTTTAAACACCTCATAGGTAACAAGCAGTTCAATAAACAGAACATCTCCCAGCACACCAGGCACTGGAGGCTGAGCCAGATGAGGAGTCAGTGATGGAGCTAACAGCAGGGGATGAACATGCTAAGAAGAAGAAGACAGTGCCATTTGCTCTGGCACTGGCAAAGAGGCAGCAGCTTGCACACAGCTTTTGGCCCATAGTATAGCACATACGTTACATGAAAAGTGATACATGCATACCCAACATCAGACCATGGTTACCCATCCAGAGGCTGTCCACACTGTACATCAGACAAAGGCAACCCAAGCAATGCAGTACAGAGAGCAGAACACAGGTGTCATTGTTTGCACAGCTGAGAGAGGGGAATGTCATTCACAGGGAAATGTGTGAGTGCTGCAGAAATTTAGAAGTTATGACTGTACTGTGTGCATGAGGTGAGGTTGGAGAGCATTATTGCAAAGGGCCATTGTCACTAGTTTGTCTGAGTGTGGGAGCTACCAGGGGCTGCAATGGTGCATCTACTTGTATGCAGAAATGCATCTTCAGCAGTAGTTGCAGCACTGTGTTTCAATCTATTGGACAGGTCCATGGTGTGCATGGTAGATTGTTAGGCATCCTATGTATACCTCTGCCTAAGAAAGCTGTCTCTACCAGGAGGTGGCATAGGTATTACCATGGCTTTGCCTAGATGTTGATGTTCTGCATAACCATGAATGTCATTCATTACCAAATGTGTCACTGCCATGACTGACAATAGTCCAGGATGCACTTCCTTGCCTGCATTCACCTCAAAAGCTGATGCTGGTGTGGAATTGCTGATGCTGCATGACCATGACCTTGGCTACTCATGGTTATGATGACCACCATCCGTGGAGGTAATGGTGGATCAGGTGCACAGATAGTACCTGCCACATGGCATGTAGGCATGGAAGGACATTACGTGTGGCAGTATATAACTGAGTCTGTACTCTGATAGTAGCTCAGACTGTTAAATGCCTTGCATGTAGTATATTTCCCACATGCAAGGCCTTAACCTAGTCTGTGACATTAATAGAATGTGTTAGCAGGATCAATTTGTGTCCAAAGACTCCCCTGTCTGTGGAATAGGCTCCGTCTCCATGTCAAGCAGAGTACCTCTCTAGCCCTCTTTAAGAGGAACCTGGATGACTGAATGGGAAACAGAAAATACACCCCTAGGATCCCATCTTTGTCTCTGCTGGACAGGGGAAACTAGGTGCTGACTTTGATGGAACATGGGGGAAATTCTCGGCTAGACTTATAAGGGCATCCGGGCCAATAGCCTAGTATCATCCTATGAACCTATGAATCTATCGAATCTATTACACATACGGGACATGTGCTCTTGGAGAGTATTCCTCACCCCCTATGCAGAGCCAGATCATCTTCAAATGGGGCCCATGACTGTGGATCAGCCCCCCCACCCCTGCAGCCATTCCAGTGCCCCATTACTTGGTTATTTCTCCTCAGCTGCCATAAACACTGTTCAAGCCTGTTAGTGTGAATAATATTTTCTTCTTTACTTCTACAATGATTACAGATATTTGGATATAATTTAATATGTTTATTTCAAATTCTATAGCACAAATACTAATAGATATTTGCTAAACAAACAATACAGTCCCACAATGAAAACAGACTTAGCATGAGCAATAAACTTCTCTACCCTTGAATCTCACATTCATTGAAACTGCATTGAAACTCACATTCAAAGACAATGCAGCTCACTAGTAGTGGATTAAGTATACCTTTGGGTTGTTTTCAAACCATAGGCTTCTTGCACATATTTTTAGGACAATGGATACATGCATATGCTCTTTGCTTCACCTTCTTGATTGTATTAAATTGTATTCCTTGTATAACATAGTGCCATTTGCTAGAATGAGTTTTAAGCTTGTAGTTTTGGACATTTTTCCAGCAAGTAAATAACTTTTCATAAAATGCACCACAACATCAGCAATCCAGTCACATGGTGTGAGATTAAAACCCACACTCTTCTGCTACTAACATTACTTTCAAATTCTGTAACACAAATGCTGAATGCTGTTTGCTAAACAAAACTGTTGCACATTGAAAACAGACAGCATGAGTAACAGTAAATTTCTCTTCCTTTGAAAATTACAGTTCCTTGAAAATGTACTGAAACTCAATTCCTTGAAAATGCACTGGAACTCACAATTCCTTGAAAAGGCACTGCAACTCACAATTCCTTCAGCAGTCTGGTAGTTGATGTGGAAGATTTAGGCTCTTGTCTACACTGAAATGTATAATTCCTTAAGCAGTCTAGTAGTTGTTGAGGATTTAGGCTCTAGTCTCCTGTAACCAAGGTACAGGATCTGAGCCTGAGTAAATTAATTGACTAACCTGTCTCCTTAAGTAGACCATGTGTGTCTTCTTAAAGAAGATGCTTCTGCTGCATTAAAGAAGAAATGTTTATTCTTTTCTTAATTAATTAAAAAGTAAATATGGATGGCTCCTGGCCCGTGCCCCCCCTAGCCACTGGGCCCTAGACAACTACCTAGGTTTCCTAGTGTAGGATCCATCTCTGCCCCTACATTATTTATATCAACCTGTAAAATAGGTGGAGTGATACTAGTTTATACCACCACAATGGCCCTAAAGAGACTTTGGGTCACACCCATTGATGCAGATAATTTGGAGGAGAGTGGTACCTGTGTCTCCAATGAGAACCAGTACACATCCCCATATGCTCATCCCCTTGCCTTATGAGGATCATGCTAGACAATGATGAGGTGCCCATGGAGGGCATAACACTGACCTGACTGTGAGTGTCTGTAGTAATCTGTTGTCCCTGTATGGTATGATTGCCTTGGATGTTAACAGGCAAAGATGCTGTGTCCGTGGTGTGAGTAGGGGATCCATTTGGCACAGTCCCTGTTGCCAACACATGTACTGTACTTCTTGACCATGCCAAGAGATCACTGCCATCATTATCATCATAGTCAGATGATCATTCATCATCAGGTGGTAGAAATTCCAAAGTGGTGATGTCAGATGGAGATTCACCTGTGAACACAGCAAAGCACAAAGCCCAGTATCAGTATAACCTAGCACATCTATCATACTTCCTGTATAGATTTAACACAATAATGTGTGCTAAAAGTACTTGTGAAGGCCCTCTTGGAGGTTGTACCCTGATGTTCTTATAGTACCTGAAACATGGTATTTGTAACATGTACAGTGAGCAGTAGGGCAATGGAAAGAAATTATACTTTAAAACAGGTATGGCAATACCCTCTTGGGACACCTCTGATGCATATTCTAGGAACACAGTGCAGCTCAGTTCCATTGTCCAATACCACATCATGAGACTGTGAAGACATTCTTGTCCCTCTGACATAATTCAGTAACTCCTCTGCATCCATCAAAGGTGGCTCTATCGATGCCCCCCTCCTGTTGCCCTACCTTTCTGTGCAAGGAAAGAGAGCCTGTTGTTCTGCATCACTGGTAATGCTGGTGTCTCTATGTTGGACCTGCTCATAACTGTGATACTGGTCACTTAACACACTGATGTCAACTACAAGATACTCCTAAGCATGTTCTCAGCAGGGCTGCACTGCCAACATTCTAATCAATGAGCCATTGACCATGTTGATGGAGGGTCTGCAGTAGAAAATCCTTCTCTGCACCAGAGAACTTGCATTTTCTACTTTTTCTGTCTGTGGAGACACTGTTTTTTTTTTCTTGTTCTTCCATGGCAGGCATACTGCTGTGTTTATAAAAAACATTATGTCACCATGGCAGAAATGAGTACTCCTGCCCACTTACTACCCCACTGTATATCTCCTTGTCTTTATACCCCACTGTGGGCATTGATTCTAAATGTAGGAGACCACTCATATCCTTCAAATACTGTCAGGCCAGCAATTACTAGGGCAAGTATACCTCTGCAAAAAATGTGCAGCACACACAGGCATGCGACTTAAAGGATAATTCTGACAGTGCCTCCCCCCATTAAATCCAGCCTTATGTGGTATTCACAAATCTTATACACCTGTAAAGATGTATGCAATTCTGTCCGAACTGAAGGCTGGCTATCTTCTTTTAAGACCTGCATTGCACAATAGGTACTAAGTGTGCCTCCCATTACCTTTGATATCCCTTGAGCACAAAAACTCTTAGGTTATGTTACTAATCTTTCCCCCTAAGCAAATACCTTACAGCTACTGCCATAATTTCCCATACTGTATGTTTGCAAACATGAATATTGATGCACATGTATCTCCAAGTACCACCATGAAAAAAGTGCACATACCTTAATCAAGACAGAGTTAATCCTTCCACAGTATTCATTCTTAAAAACACCTATAGCTTGTTTTTGTCCGAGAGTAGTTCAAGTTCTTTTGCACTGCAATAATGATCTGTAACACCTCTCATGCTATATTATACATATTTGGGCTCCTAGGCATGATGAGTATGCAAATGGGAGATGGACTCATGAATGTCTCTTAATCAGTCAATCTGCATGTCTTGTCAATGAACAGACCCTCATGGTAAGTTCTACAAAGGGTTGTGTATGTTCCTGAATACCTGCTCAGGCATGCAAAAGGTGCATGCATTTTCCACACAACTTCTATCCTCAACCTGTGATGGTTAGAGTCACTTTGGGGCACAAGTAAACACCTTTTCTCTCTTCCGTACAGCTCAGCACTTTATCTACTCCTTCTGTACCCTGTCCCAAATTGTATCTTTTATGTAGCATTATTCAAAACATTCATTCTCCCTCCCATACTGACCTTTACTTTATCCACTCATTCTGAGCCTTCTCCCTGACAGCATCTCTAGGCAAATATTTAGCAAAACACCCTTCTGGATTTATCTCATCCATCTTCCCACATATAATACAGACTAATCTTAATCTAACTATATTATCACCACTACCGACACTGCTTCTAACCAATACATTGCTACTTTGTGAATTCACTGGACTAACTCACCTCACTAGCTATCATATCTCTCCCATACAGACAAATATTACCCTTACTGACTCACATTTATCACAGCATAAATCACCTCAGATCTCCCTCAATATATCAGCTTACCTCTACCATTTTACTTTCTCTGACCAGTTCAGTTTCAGATACATCAAGGCAAAGTTCTTACCTGCTAAACTTACAGAAAATCTAAGCTAAAATGTAAATGGCTCTACACATTTGTACACAATAATTCCACCAAGAAACTCAGGAGTGACATTCACCCCAACCCCAACCTCAGTGAACAACAAAGCAACACCCAGTAAACATCCCTACAAATGCTTCTAGATCTAATTCCCATCTACCTCTGAATCTACACTCCTGCCCCTAAACATGAATGTAAGAAGTATATGTAACAAAGTCCAAGACATCCACACATATCTAACTACTTACTCCCCTGATATACTAATTACTAACAAAACCAGGTTAAAGAAAGACATATTAGATAATGGAGTAATCCCCCTGGATTTAGTATACTCAAGCTTGACAGGAAAAAAAAAACATGCTGGTGGTATTGCCATTTAGCTTAGTATACCAACTCAGTTAACGTTTAAAAAGCCTCATCACAGCTATACCCCTATATGTAATTAGTGCTTCTATACTGTATCTTATCAAGGCTAGACAATATTTTTTAAAGTATTTACAAAGTCAACTTGCAAGACTGTCTTTTGGTGTAGTACCTTAGCTCTTTACTACCAACTTTCTACAAATGTAGTAAACACTGTTAGTTATAAACTAAGTAAATCAACCATATCTTGCCGTAATAAGCTGTTGGCAGTCTATTTTACTTCCTATTATGATTTTAGCTGTGGCCCATATAAGCCATTGTATGCACTAAGTCATGTATGCTCCACACAATTCACCCTATCATTCTATCTCAACTACCCAGATAATCCCTATTAACAGTACTTGACATTTATTCTCTGTACTCTTATTAGGAGGTACTCTCATAACTGAACTCTCCCTCCACCTCGGTTGATACACTGAATCCCAAGCCAAGCCTGGTCTCTGAGACTTATAGTATGATCAGTGGAAGCCTGCACATACTATCCTGGAGCCTTGTCCTCTAAAAGGGAATGTGTGTGAATTAGTACTGGCCTTGCAAATTCTTGTATCTGTACCTCGGTCTCTAACTCCCAGTTCCCATAGTACATCAGCCCCTCCTGTCTCCCAAGCACTCTATTCTCCATACCCCCCCTACTTTCCCCTATTTACACCCTAACACCATCTATTCCCTTTAACTGGTAGCCTTCATAAACAGTTAGTATAGGATCCTGACAATACTATTCTCCTTGCCTCGAGCTTATTACCCCTCTATGTGGGACAATTAGCCACTTAAATGTTGCTTTCTCTGCTCACATTACCTACACTTTTTGCCCTTCCATCTCTCTCCTACAATTACCTATCAAAACACCTCCTCTATACTTTCTCCTCCATTATTCAGGCTCTATTTTCAAACATAACTTACCATACTGATTGTTTTTCTTCTTACAGTGTTGCACAAGGGGACTGGGTCATCCCACTCCATTCCCCCTCACTTCGCTCAGGCTCACTCCGCTCCCCTACCCTACCCCCATTCCAATTACATTTATACCTAGCAAACACACCCACATTCCTACCAATCACCACCTAGACCTCACCTAATTAATCCACTCAGCTGCACACACTTCTAACCACCCGTACTCTACACCAGTAGTAGTTAAGCATATCAACCACACCCCCTGCTGCAAACATACTCTTACTCACACGCAAACCTCTACACTTCCAATCTACTCCCATGCTCACACACAAATCTCTTCATATACATAATAGTCTGTCTACACAATCTACCTATTTCACTCAACACATTAAAACCCAAAGTACCCTAAAACACTACCTTCCCTCACACTGAAGTACTTTCAAATAACTCTCCTCCAAACTATCACTACTGGCATCTTACTACTTTTATATTTCCTCACATCATACCATATTCTTCTACAAAACAGCAACTCCCCTCCCTAGCAAACTATTCCACTTATATACCTAGACAAACCTTCACACTATACTATAGCACCCACCTTTTTCTCTACCACCAATACGGACTTTCACCTGAAAAGATCCCATCCTCTATGATACTTTTATCCCACCTCTCTAAAATATGGCAAACTGCTTAACAAACTTATCAAACTCTATTTATACATTCTTAATCAATTACAATGACCTGAAGAAGTACACCCCAACCCTGGTCCCATGTCACCATTTGGCATAACAAGCAGCTCAAACTCCAACAACATAGGCCCATTGCAAAAAAAAAAAAGTCATCCCTACTCCTCCTTAGCATGAATGCTAGGAGTATTGCAAATAAAGTTCATGACCTGCATGCTCTACTATCTCTATACTCCCTAGACATAGTAATACTATTCAGGCATGTCCAAGGGTCAGCTCTCAGTGTTCTTTCCTGTCTATGTGATGAATCTGGGCATCTTGGGGCAATGTAGCAATTGCCTCATGTACACAGACAACCCTCTCCTCCTACCACCCAGCACTACAACCTGTGAAAGATGCACTAATCTAGTCAAACTAGAGGTAAAGCTCTCTCCAACCAAGACTGAACTTGTCAGGCAAGAGGAGAAGGTAAACACTTGCACCAAACCACACTCATCACATAGTCCCACTAAACCTGCACCACCAAAATCGACACATAGAAACACAAAAACATTCACAGAGGCTTTCAGTAATAATCTGCTCAAGCAACAGAGACCTCCAAAGCAGAAATGCAAGCAACCTCCACCCCCCAACACAACCCAAATGACACATAGCCCACAGACTCAGTGTACCACTCAACCACAGCTCATAAGGCAAAACAGCGTACCCAACACACTATTCATAGGAGACTCTATAGTTAGGCACACTGATGTCCCACTCACCAGGCTAAACAAGGAGAAGGTTACTGTCAGCTGCCTGCCAGGTGCCAGGATCCACCACATAACCCACACACTCAGGTCACTCCACAACAAGTACAAATATGACTCTGTCATTGCTCATGTTGGTGTGATTGACCTGAGACGTACCTCCCTGGACTACATGAAAAGAGACATGGAAGAGCTCTCCAATACATGAAAAGAGACATGGAAGAGCTCTCCGATCTTGTAGCCCAGGCAAGTATGACCCTAGCCATGAGTAGTATCCTGCCATCACCCAGAATGATACCACAGTACAAGGACAAAATGATTGACTTCAGCAATTAGCTAAGCATATGGTGTCATTCTAAGGGGATCCAGTATCTGTCTGCCTGGGATGACATGGTCGACAGATCATGATGCTTTGCCAGAGATGGCCTGCACCTGTCACCCCTGAGATTCCGGATACTGGCTAAGGCTCTTGCCGTCCCATAGTGCCTTTTTTTGGCAAGGTTCAAATGAAAAATTCACCACTGTAACAGGAACAGGCAAGCAAAAACTGAGGGTAATGCTACTGAATGCTAGAAGTCTAAATCTCAAAATGCACTCCCTCAAGGTACTCCTTAAAATGGAGAACATTGATATCTGTGCATTGACTGAGACCTGGTTCAAGGCTTCAGAGAGCACCCCTGCATTACCAGGCTATAATTCATACCACACTTTTCAGCCATCTAACCTGGACCGGAACACCAAAGGCAGAGGTGTGTCCATATTCATTAAGGATATCAACACCTCCAGGCTAGTTGCTCATTATAATGCATCTGCGGTTATCAAGTGCAACTAACTCTGGACAAAACTGCAATCCAAATTGTAGCTTGCTACAGATCCCCCACCTTGCCCCAGGACTCTCACTCCTCTTTTCTTGATATACTGGAAATTACTAGGGTACGACCAAACACTCTAATAATGGGTGATTTCAACTACCCCAGCATTAACTGGGAAAACTACTCATGTACCAACTCCTTCGCTCAATGCTTTCTAGAATTCACAAATTCCAATGTCCTTGGTCAACTTATCCACACTCCCACCAGGGGCAACAATATCCTAGACCTAGTCATTGCCAACATGAGTGACCGGTGTTCCACACCTGAAGTCAACTCCTCTTTGGTCAGATCTGACCATAAGCTAATCACCCTAGATATCCACATCCCGCCCCCACCCCCCATTAAGGAACCCAACCACAATAAAAAATTTCTTCAAAGCCAATTTCATGCTTCTTACGACAGAAGTGGCAAACTTCATGACACCCACGGAGGTGGAAAATGCAGTTACAACTGCTGACTCCTACACAAATGCATTCTATAAGCATTTACATGAGTGCATGGATCGTGCTATCCCAAACAGAACCAAGACGCTATCCTCCAAAAGAAGGAAGCCAATCTGGTGGTCCCCTGCCATAAACAAACTCTACAACAGAAGGAAGAAACTGTTGCAAAAGAGAGTAAAATCCTATGAGTGGAGGAGCTCCTTGGTCAGCCTCAGTAAGAAGCTGAGATCCCTTATAAGATCCTCCAAAGCTAGCTATGAAAACAAAATTGCCACTGATTCTAGGGACAACCACAAAGCATTCTATAGCTATGTCAAGAATCTCAATGGCAACACCCAGATCTGCTCTGAGTTACAGCACAACAGCATGAAAATTACAGAACCAACTGATACTGCCAGCATCCTGGCAGATAGGTTCAGTGCTAACTTTACCCCCCCTCTCACCCCCTAAAGGGCCCATATCTATACAGGAAGAATGCAGAGTCCCTGTAATCACAGCTACGCAGGTAAAAGCTGCACTCTCTAAAGCCAAAAACACAGTATCCATGGGACTGGACAACATCTCAGGCTGCGTTTTACATGAACTTCAGAATGAACTGGCTCCCCACCTAAGCACCATGTTCAATCATAACCTCACATCAGGCTTTGTGCCCACTGAATGGTGCACAGCAACAGTTATTCCACTCCACAAAGGGGGAGCCACCACTGATCCCGGGAACTATCGCCCTATTAGCCTGATGAGCCTGGTCTGTAAGGCCATGGAACGTATCATCATGGAACTCATAAACAAAGACATTGGTAACCTCCAAACTCTGGAACCCACCCAGTTCAGGTTTGTGAAAGGCAGATCATGCCTCCTGAACCTGATCGACTTCTTTGAGGCAGTCACCAAAGCCGTAGACAAGGGTAAGGTGGTTCACAGAGGCTATCTTGACCTCGCCAAGGCTTTCAACACCATTCCCCCATTCTGGAATTATAGCTAAACTCACTAAACTAGGTATAAATCCCTACATCACAAGATGGGTTGCCAACTGGCTCACTGATAGAACCCACACTGTAAAAGTTGTAGACTCCTAATCTGACTTTAAACCAGTGACAAGTGGAGTACCATAGGGTTCAGTCCTGGGACCTCTCCTGGTTGGTATCTACTTCTCTGAAGTACAGGCTAACAAAGAAGGCCTTTGGCTAACAAAGTTTACAGATGACTGCAAACTAGGAGCCATAGTTGAGTCCCCAAATGATGTGGATATCCTACAGAAGGGCCTCACTAAGACAGATGTCTGGTGTCAGAGCCATGGCCTCAAGTTCAATGCCAAAAAGTGCATTGTCATCCCCTTTGGTAAAAACTCTGTACCCATGAACTACCACATAGGTGGCAGTCTACTTAATGCCGAATGTATGATAAGAGCCCTTGGGACCCAGGTGGACAGTAGTCTCTCCTTTGATAATCACATCACCACAGTAGTCAGGAAATCCTTCTATGTGGCACACCTCATCACAAAAGGGTTTTCATCCAGGAAAAAAGAGGTCATTGTTCCCCTCTACTCGACACTCATTAGACCCATTATAGACTACAATGACCCTTTTGGAATGTACCTCACAAGACATCTGCAGCAGCTGGAATAGACACAGAAGTACCTCACAAAGAGGATTACTAGCCTCAAACAGATGCCCTACACTGACTGTCTCAAAAAACTCCAACTTTACTCAGTAGCATATCACCTACTCCGAGGGGATCTCAGCCTAACATATAAAGCTATGTCAAGCTCAGAGCTGTTGGACATGCTACACCTAAAGAAATCCCAATCCCTTTGAGCTACATGCTCTAGGGACCTAAACCTTGTCACCACAATAAACAGGACATGCTGAAGGGATAGATTCCTGTCCCAGAGACTTCCCATACTCTGGAACAAGCTACCCATCTATGTTAAGTAAGGTTCCTCATTAGCACTCTTTAAGAAAAATATTGAGTGGATGGGAAATAGGAAATACACCCCAGGGATCACTTCTGTGGCTCTGCTTGACAGAGGCACAGGAAAATAACTTTCTTAGGTGGCGTAAGTCAAGGAACCTTATTGACTAGGCTTACTTAGGCCCTTGGTACCTATCTATGAACCTATAAACCTATGAAACGTGGCTAAAACCCAACAATAGCAACAATGAAATAACAGCTCCTGGATATAATATTCTGTGTAAGGACAGATTAATAAGAAAGGGTGGGGGAGTATCCTCTTCAAAAATCACCTAATACTTGACCAGTTAGCTATATCTACCCCTGACTTTAATAATTCTGAACTTTTATTTGCCAAGCTAAAAAATCAACCCCAAAAAGCACATGAACATAATAGGAGGATATATTCCACCACGCAGAAATATCCCCACCTTGGAAAACTTACTTCACTGGACTTCCGCATCCCTACCACAGAAAACAATCCTGTTAGGCGACTTCGGTATTGATTGGCTTAACCGCTCCTCGCAAAACCTGACAGACCACATAAACCTCCACGGGTTCTCACAACTAATCACATCCCCTACAAGGACTGACAAATCTTCTAAATGACAGTCAGTCATTGAATGGATTTTGGTTAGCAACCCCTCCCTAGCTTCTCTCACAGGCTGTCTCCCTGATAGCCTAAGTGGTCATCATCCAACCTTTCTTCTTTGGACATGCATCCAGACCACCTTTCACCTAATCAGAAGCAAAAAAAACCTTCACTCAAAACAGTTTAATCTCTGCACTAAATCGTTACAACTGGGATTCACTAAAACAGCTACCACTAGAAGCTGCAGTAAGTACTTTTAACAATACCTTCCTTAAATCCAATGATGCACCCTGGCTATCTAAAGAATGTTGATCCTTACTAAGGACTAGAGACAAGGCATGGGGACAACTTCACAAAAATAAAACCCAACTAACAAAACAGACATACCTAGAGCTTCATAACAAAGCAAAAAACCTAGTTAGTTCAGACAAAATCAACTACTACCATAATACTCAGTATGAATATACAAAACAGCCTCAAAATTTCTGGACTGCAGTTAAAAACATACTTCATCCAGGTAAATCAATAACCCGTAACCCAACAAAAATGAACAACTCTGACAATATAGCAACCCAATTCAATAAAAACTTCACAGAAACTATTCAAGCCCTGGCAAACCCTGAAGACAACATAAGCAACCCAACCTCTTTCGCCCCTCAACTCAATAACACTTTCCAGAATAATAGTCCACATTTAAGCATACACCCAGTATCTGTTAATTTCATAAAAAAACTACTTCTAAATCTGAGAATGACCACACTAGCTGACGATAATCTCACAGCTGACTTTCTAAAAATTTCCACTGAAGCTATTGCCTATCCAGTAACAATTCTCATCAACAGGTCAATATCTGAGAACCATGTACCTAGTATTTAGAAAACTTTCCACATACTGTCACTACACAAAGGAGGTAACTTCACAGAATTCACAAATGACTGCCCTATTGCCATCTTATCTACCGTATCTAAAATACTAGAAAGAGTTGTGCACACCCAACTAATGAGCCACCTTCTCACACACAAACCACTATCAAACACCAACATGGATTTTGTCCATTTCATAGTACCACTACCGCATTAATGTCCTTTACTAATATTGCTAACCAACATAGAAACAACGGACAATATGTATCTAGCATATTCTTGGGTGTTTCCAAAGCCTTTGATATGGTAGATCACAATAAACTTATTAACCTCTCTCAACCCTAAACCTTAGTAACTTTAGTATTGCATGGTTCAAAAGCTATGTAACTGGATGTCTGCAAGCTGTCCAATGGGCAAAACCAACTCTCTCCTCTGCTCCCAGTTCTCCTCGGGGTTCTACAAGGCTCCATCCTTTGACCTCTACTTTTCTCTATATTCACCAAACAGCTCAGTCACACCACACCTTAAGCCTCTGTAGTTCAATATGCAGATGACTCTACACTAATATGTGCAGTCCCCACACTACAAGATCTCTACTCCATAACCCAAGATTCTTTCCTATCTGTCGAAACATGGCTTACTAACTCCCAACTCATTGTGAATCCCAGTAAAACTAAACTACTTCTCTTTAGCCTAACTAGATCCCCTTCAGCTTCACAGTCATTCACTATCTTGCCTATAAATAAAACAATGATCACCCCAATAACTCACACTAAGCTGTTTGGGGTAGAAATTGGCAATAACCTGAAATTTGATGTACACATTGCCCAAACCACCAAGAAGGTCCACAAGAAACTATGTCTCCTATACAGAAATAAACAATTTCTAACAAAAACCACCATCGCCAATACACACCTCCTATGATAACCAACCTCCACAAAACAGACTTAATCAGACTAGAAGCCTGCTATAATAAAACAGCAAAGTTTGCGACTTGTGTCTCCTATAGGTCACATCACTGTGAATCTCTTAAACAACTACATTGGATCGAACTTCCTCAGCTTCTACACTTTAACCAACTAATCTTTGCACATAAAATTCTCCACCAACCTGATAAAACTCCTGCTCTTCAGAATATTATAAACCCATACACAAGATCTTGTTGTCTTCGTTCCAGTAACCTACACCTTTTATATACTACTAAAGCCAAAAACCAAGCTGGGAATTCTCTCTTCTCTAACTACATTCCTTAAATATGGAATAAGCTACCAACCCTAATAACCTCAAACAGCTCTATTATACAATTTAAAAAGCTCCTTAAGTCTCACTTAGAAGACACCTGGCTATGGTACTCCTGGATAGACTTACTTAGTCCCTCTACTAATTATTTATCCTTAATAATGATATAAAACAAAATAACTCATTGATAGTAACAACATTTATAGGTAAACAACCTTCAGTATCACTAATCTGTACCTTACTGTAGAAGATGTATGCATCTTGAATCCATATGTGAATGCTTCTAACTAGAAAACACATTCATTTATTCCTAAGTTACTAACAAGTATTTGACTTACTACAATTTTTGTTAATCTCTGCCAAATCTGTAACTTCAAAGTTGCTCCTCCCATACATGTTGATGTAAAATTTACTACTTCTTTTATACATGTTTATGCATTTCTGTTCTGTATTTGTATTTATGTATTTCTAATCTGTATTTGTATTTGTACTTGTATTTGATATTTGGAGCTTTTCTCTTCGGGCTTCTGCTGAAAAAGGACCTCCGTCCAATCTGACTTTCCTGGTAAACAAATGTAAAATAAAATAAAATATAATAAAATTATTTACAACTGGTTAGAAATACCAGCTACCCACAGATCCCAGAATTTAACAATGCAGAACGCCACATATCACTCCTGAAAATCAACAATAGAAGGTCTGTCTGTATCTCAGGAACACATATTTTACCTGGTAGCAGCATTTCAGCAGTAGAAGATATTATCAGCTGGATTTGTCATATATTCAACAAGAAACGTTTATACTAGGTGACCTCAACATAGACTGGCAGCTATCAACAATGCCACTCCCTCAGAAATGATTAACGTATATGGCTTTACACAGCTAATTGGCTAATCACCTCCACCATTAGAATCAGTAAAAGTCTAACAGATACTCAACATTAGATTGGGTCTGTACCAGCAAACTAAACACTGTTTAACTCATTATGTCCAAGTAATGTCTCCAGATGCATCTGCAGTTAACTCCCACTGATGTCTCTAGGTGTCAAATATTGCTTGTTCATATTTGCATCAATAATTCCAAAACCATGCTATGTACAAGGTTTAAAAAAAATCATCTTAAAGATTACACAATGGCAAACTCAACTACATTAATATTTGACCTCTGTCTAGTGCAGTTAAATAGATATTAACTGTTTTTATCATATTAATTTATATAGATATAATTTTCACATTTTTCTAAATATCTCAACAACCAAGTAACACAGACAGAACTCCTTAGCCTCATATGAATGCTCTCAGCTTGATGAATAAAATGCTGCTGACAGTATGTGTGT